>NC_090742.1:137260847-137265847 GCF_036898095.1 Palaemon carinicauda
GCGAGGAAAGGAAATTAATAAATTAAAAGAGAAAAAGGAATTATAAAAATAAAATATATTAAGAACAGTAACAAGGGTAAACATGCAAAAATAGCAACCATAGCTTATATATACTTTCATTAGAATTTTTGTTATGTAAAATACTCCCACTGAATGATAAATACTATATTGTACTATTCATATTTTGCTTCGATATTACAGTAAATAGTATAATGGTTTAGAGGGAAGATTAACTTAACACAAACTGACAATTCCAGTGACGTTATCTCTAACACAGCACGATTAAAAAAAAAAAAAAAAAAATAATAACAGTTTATTTTACCAAATGCGAAATATACAACTGTCGACATTATGTACATTAATAATTTCAATTAAGTTATCTACTTCCATGATCGACTTGTATTCGTAGTTATCACCATTCATCTTGTTTAAGCAAAAAGCTTTTTTGTTTGGTCTGTCTAACGTCAGCTTCGGTCGGTGTTATATTGGTGTCCTCATCGTCAGGATTGGAGGCGTTGATGAAGATCTGGAAGGTGGTGAAGTGTCTTGGAAAAAAAACTAAGACAGATTTCCGTATAACTATGTAAATATATGTTTATAACGCATTGATAATGATTAGGCTTTGCTTTAGATAATTTGTTTCCTTTCCTTTCAAACGGTACCGAGTTGTCTTTCTGTTCGTCGTAATATCAATATCAATATATATATATATATATATATATATATATATATATATATATATATATATATATATATATATATATATATATATATATATATATATATGTGTGTGTGTGTGTGTGTGTGTGTGTATATATATATATGTATATATATATATATATATATATATATATATATATATATATATATATATGTATGTATATATATATATATATATATATATATATATATATATATATATATATATATATATATATATCTGCCAACTTACATCGCCTGATGCTCATTATAATAAATATCTAGGGAAAATGCTTTTAACTTGCATTTACATTATGTCCAATGAATGAATATATATGCAGAATTTACCGAGATTTACGGTTAAAGAATATATTTATCCTCAGCTAAGAAAATATATATTCATAACTTTTTTTTTAACTATATCTGAGATAATTTATACACATAAATATAGATTAACTGGAAGTGAAGTTTCCTCTTTTTTATTGCAAATACATTCCACGTATTGCCTTTGCTTTTATTCTAAAAGATAAGCATGAACAGACATACTGCTCCTAAATATGTAAATGAACATTAGTTTTTAAGTGGATATTCTCCAAAAATTATTTTATTTCCAAATCTTTAGGGGATTTTTGACGTGGATTCCATGAATTCGGAAATCTCTCAATATATTAAATCAGTGTCATTGTTCTTTCACTATTTTCATAGTTTGCAACATTGAAAAATATGATACTATACTCATTTTTTTTCTTTTTGAAGAGGCACATTTGCACCGACTCGTAGAGGTGCCCTTTTAGCCCGGAAAAATTTCCTAATAGCTGAAAAATATGATACTATACTAATTTTTTTTTTCTAAATGAGGCACATTTGCAATGACTAGAGGTTGTGCCCTTTTAGCTCAGGAAAGTTTCCTAATAGCTGATTTGTTGGACAAAATAATTCTAACCAATCAACTATTAGGAAACTTTTCCGAGCTAAAAGGGCACCCCTGCGAGTCAATGCAAATGCGCCCCGTTGTAAAAAAAAATGAGTATAGTTTTCCACTATGATTCCTGCAAGAGTTTTTGTTCTCAAATTCAGATCTAAAACTAATGTTCTGGGAATATGCTAAACCTATGTAAATTACTTGGCGAAGTAGGGGGGAATAGGTTTAATTATGGTACCATGGTTTGCCACTGTCTTGGGTTAGAGTTCTCTTGCTTGAGGGTACATTCGGGCACACTATTCTATCTTATTTCTCTTCCTCTTGTTTTGTTAAAGTTTTTATAGTTTATTTAGGAAAATATTTATTTTAATGTAATTAGGATATTTAATTTTTACTGTTTCCTTTCCTCATTGGGCTATTTTCCCTATTGAAGCCCCTGGGCTTATAGCATCCTGCTTTTCCAACTAGGGTTGTAGCTTAGCAAGTAATAATAATAATAATAATAATAATAATAATAATAATAATAATAATAATAATAATAATAATATTCAATCTATGAGTAATAGCTATGAAATGTTTCATTTTTTTATAATTGAGTTGTAATATTCGTATGATATAACTCTACAGGGAATTGCTTTTGATTTACAGTAATCATATAGGAAATGAACAATAGGTAACATGATCAAATATTTCCCTATACTTTGTTATCCAAATTCAATACGAGTACTGTCTGGAATAACTTCGTAATGTACAGTAATGCACTTCATGTTCAACAGTCAACAATAAGTAAGTGTAAGCAAATTTTTGCCATTCCCATAATGACCTAACACGAATATCAAGTATTGCATGGATTTGGACCAATAACAAAGACAGTAAATTACCCTTTTAATATTTTAGTGTTTTACCCCACTCTTTAACGCCAAATAAAACACACTTAAAGCTGGGAAAACTTTAGCTCATAAAAAATCAGAATTTATAGGCTTCCTTGTGGTTTAAAGGTTTAAAGATCGCTCATGAATGGCAGAGGCAAGGGACAGTGACATTTTCCTAGCAAGCAGGACAATGCCCTAGAGACTGACCATATATTATATGATCAGTGCCCAAGCCCCTCTTCACCCAAGCTAGGACCAAGGAGGGCCAGGCAATGGCTGCTGATGATTCAACAGATAGACCTATAGACTCATCAAAACCACCCAACCTTAGCTCACAAGGATGGTAAGGTTGCAGACACTAAAGGCACTAACGAGACTGAGCCGGAATCAAACCCCGCCTGGCAAACACTAGGCAGGGACGTTACCGATCAGGCCACAACAACCCTGATGGCCTATTTGAAACGTCCCTGCCTGGTGAACGTCGGACTGGGGTTCGAGTCCGGCTCAAACTCATTAGTCTCTTTAATGTGTGTAACCTCGCAATCCTTGTGATTTAAGGATTGTGGGTAGGGTTACCTATAGGTCTGTCTGTTGAGAAATCAACAGCCATTGCCTGGATTACCCTGGTCCTAGCTTGGGTGAAGGGAGTGCTTGGGCGCTGATAATACTATTATTATTATTATTATTATTATTATTATTATTGTTGTTGTTGTTACTTACTTACTAAGCTACAACCATAGTTGAAAAGCATGATGCTATAAGCCCAAGGGTTCTAACAGGGATAATAGCCCAGTGATGAAAAGAAATAAGGAACAACTACAATAAAATTTTAAAAACAATAACATTAACATAAATATCATATTTAAACTATAAAAAAATTGAAAATAACAAGAAGATAAAATCTTAAAAATGACAAAAGGAAGAAAAACAAGATAGAACAATGTACCCGAGTATACCCTCAAGCATGAGATCTCTAACCCAAGACAGTGGAAGACCACGGTACACAGGCTATGGCACTAGGGTATTATCCTGCTTGCAAGCGCCTTGTCACTGTCCCTTGTCTTAGTAATTCATGAGTGACCTTTAAACCTTAAGGTTTAAAGAGTAGATAATAAAGTATCCGATTGTGACAGCCATAGCTCGGTTTCCTAAAACCCAATAGAAATGAAAAGCTCCACTTGATTGATTTTGACAAATTGGAAAATTGAAACCTTCCAATCTTTCTGTCAGAGCTAAATCCATTATGGAAAAATATATTGCTTTGCATATTTGTATATTTTAAAAAAGATAAAGAAAAACTGGGAGAGAGAGAGAGAGAGAGAGAGAGAGAGAGAGAGAGAGAGAGAGAGAGAGAGAGAGAGAGAGAGAGAGAGAGAGAGAGAGAGAGTAGGATTCTAAAAATTCTAGAGCAATAAACTCACCATTTTACAAATATTTTACATGTACATATATATATATGTATATGTGTGTAAACACACATACGCGCATATATATATATATATATATATATATATATATATATATATATATATATATATATATATATATATATATATATATAGATATATATATATATATATATATATTCATATATATATATATATACACACACACATATATATATATATATATATATATATATATATATATATATATATATATATATATACTAATGTACCCAAGCCGGGAAAAGTGACGTCTGAATATTTAGATAGATATGCATACACACACGCACACACACACACACAGGTTCAACCTTCTCATCGTCTCCTCCTTTCCTAACTAAAACCTGGTGGTTCGACAATTTGTGGAGAGCGTGGTTTCCAGTTGTACCTCATGCGCTATCCCCTCCCACCAGAGTATGACTACTCTCTCTACCCTTGAGTGTGACAGGAAAGACGTTTGTTTGTGAGTATATATATATATATATATATATATATATATATATATATATATATATATATATATATATTATATATATATATATACATATATATTAACTGTTTCCAAAAAGTAGGTTAAATTTTCCCTTTTTAAAGGGACGCACAGGTTCCCTATACGTGTTCTGTACAAGAAAAAGTACATATTACGAGACATTTTAATAAATTTCCATACGAAGTACTGTACTGTATATAATAGTATGTAATTGTTATTTTATGATTTAGAGAACGACGTAAAGTTTAAACTGGCTTAGTCGAACCGTTATAAAGGGGATTTATTACTTTATATATATATATATATATATATATATATATATATATATATATATATATATATATATATATATATATATATATGTGTGTGTGTGTGTGTGTGTATGTGTATGTATCCATACATACATTCACAATATGTCTCAGATACTATAGACAAAAAATTATAAAGTTTTAAGTAAACGTGGTTGTAAAGAAAAGCGATTTTCTTTTTTATGTTATAACTCCTCATCACTGATACAAGTGTCTTTTCTTCATATTATCAACGGATTGAGTGTTCATGAAGAGAAAAGGAAG
>NC_090742.1:137270847-137283347 GCF_036898095.1 Palaemon carinicauda
CTTCCACATACATCGTAAGCGCATTAAGTTATAAAAATAGATTATTTCTCTGCCAAATATAATTAAGACTTAAAGTAGAAACATTATAAAATAGAAAAAATCTTCAATTGCCTTTTCCAGAGAATGAATTCTTACAAAATCTGCTGATGACTTCGAGCCACAACTTACAAAACGGCTGTACGCAATGAGAAGGATTTTGCGAGAGAAAAATGTCTAGAATTCTCTTCTGGGAAAAATCTATTAAATTATTAACATTATCATTATTATTATAATTAATATCAAAATTGGGTAAGGAAATTCAATCATGATTCTGTAGTAAATGTATCGAAAATAACTTACATAGTTGATTCATAATTATCATTATCACCAAAATCTATTATTATTATTATTATTATTAATATTATTATTATTATTATTATTATTATTATTATTATTTTTATTATCTTTATTATCTTCATTATTATTATTATTATCATTATTATCATTATTATTATTATTATTATTATTATCGTAGGAGATGAAATAACCATCTTAAATCATATACATCCAGCTTGTGATAATTGCTATGACCTCCTAACCTTCAGAATATATATACTTGGTATGAAAATGCTATTTGCGATATATGTAAAATTGCGTAGAGTAACATATGTCAACTCTGATGTATTTGCATTTTGTGAGTTATAGCTTTACTCATGATAGTTTAGATGAGTTTGCCCGCTCTTTGAGTAAATATTACGGATATTATGGATTTGGAAAAAAGTTCGCTTAGCTTGCAAAAAGATACAAAGGGAAAAGGGGAAGCCAAATATTGCATATTAATAAGGAAGACTAAGGGTCATAGAGAGAGAGAGAGAGAGAGAGAGAGAGAGAGAGAGAGAGAGAGAGAGAGAGAGAGAGAGAGAGAGATCTTTTAAGTCAAAATAAATAGAAAAATATACTACCAGATTTCATGAATAGAATGGTAAATGATTCACGCAGGCACATACATACATAAACAGTCTCTCTCGCATACACACGTACACACAGACACACACACACACACACATATATATATATATATATATATATATATATATATATATATATATATATATATATATATATATATATATATATATATATATATATATATATATATATATATATATATATAACACAGTATCTACATATATATATATATATATATATATATATATATATATATATATATATATATATATATATATATATATATATATAAACACAGTATCTATATATACAAATATACTGTATATATATATATATATATATATATATATATATATATATATATATATATATATATATATATATATATACTGTACAGTATATATATATATATATATATATATATATATATATATATATATATATATATATATATATATATATATATATATATGTGTGTGTGTGTGTGTGTGTGTGTGTGCGTGTGTGTATTTATTTGTATATACGTATAAATTCAATTACATGCATATTTATGTATATATATTTTTCATTATGATAATTCCTGATTATACTGACGAAGCACCTTTTTTTCTCCATTCCGAAATAGCATCCTGTGTTTTTCTTTAACGAATAGGCCAACTAAAGTGATCCCTTAGCGAAGTCATTTCAAATGGAGCATCATCTTAAATAGATAGTTTTGTTTTATGAAGAGAATCATCATATGCTTCCACATCAAATGTCTCTTCAATTGTACGATTAGGCCTATACTTCCAATTTCATTATGTATTTCTGAGGCTTAACAGGAATTTATTGTTGGAATATAAATTGTATAGGGCGGTTGAGGTAGGCACTAGATGTGTAGAGGTTAAAGATATATTTTAGAATACTATATTTTCCGTAACCGTCAATAAAATCGTACCTAACTTTTTATGCATCCTTAATCTTTCATTTACATAGGTCTAACTGAGCCATCAAAGTTGAATAAACAAAATAATAGGGACATAAATGCAGGTTACATTTTAAGGTAAAACAAACTGTACATGGTCACATTAATATTAGTATTTTAATATAATTTTAGAGTAAGAATAAACATCAAGCTTATATTCTACCGCTTTGTGCCCATTACTTGCATCTTATTATTGTGAATTAGAATATTCATGAAAAATACAAGTATGATTAAGTTGTTATGTAAAGAGGATGAAAAATGACATAGTATTGGAGCATAACATATTTTACTTTCAAGGCAACTTAATTAACTTTTAGGGAAAATAGAGAATTCGTGATTTCTAGGACAGATCTGTTTACAGAAAAAGGACAAGTTTTATCTATTCATTATATTTTCTATCTGCTTTTAGATTCATTTGATGCCTTTTTTCCATAATATATCTCTCAGGAAACATAAAGTGTTTGTTTATTTATTTCCTTATTTCCTCTCCTCACTGGGATAGTTTTCCTGTTGGAGCACTTGTGCCTATAGTGTCTTGCTTTTTCAACTAGGATTGTAGCTTAGCTAGTAGTAATAATAATAATATTGACATTGCTGTCATTTTCAATTTTTTTTCACTTCCCTATTAATTTTGAGAACCATAAAATTCATATATGGCAGAAACCATAAACGCTTTAACAACCGATAATTTATTCTGATAGGAAAGTACAGACATACAGGCAGAGAACATTGACAGCACTGCACATTCATGTTGACCTGGATTTTCTAAATAAGAGGCTATGTCTATACACGAGTTCATTATCTATCAAATGACTTTCATTCAGTAATTTCTAAAGCGATAAATGAATTCAGCGCTCGCTTTTAACTCCCTTGGACGCCGATCATCTACTAATGATATAATTGTAATTCAGGTCTGATAGACAGTTATGAAGCAATTTACCGGGTAATTTGCTCTTCAGTTTTGGCTTCGCCTTTCAATTCCCGATGAATTTCATCGTCTGATGACTTTACTCGACCACTTTACGAAGGAGCAATTGGTGGAGGAGATCTTGAATCCTTCGTTTAGCATCATTAAACTTCAGATATCGGTTGTTATAGTAGTAAGGCTGGTAGTAGTAACAGAAGGAGAATTATTATTGGAATCGAAGCAGTATAGGAATTAATACAGAATGAACACTTTTGCGAATAATATCGACACCATTCTAAAGAATGTGTGCCATTTTTGTAAATGGCAGTCCTGGTGGTCCTTCTTAGCACAAGATTATCATCAGTTTTTATTAATTTAATTTCATCTATATTGCACAAATCCTTGAATTCTTCAATTACGGTTTATATATATATATATATATATATATATATATATATATATATATATATATATATATATATATATATATATATGTAGAAATGTTGTAAAATTCTAATTTTGATTAACTGCATACGGCATTTCATGTAAATATGTTCATTCATATTTTTTTTAATTTCCAAATAAATAAGATTGCAGAACTAATATTTCTAGATGTATAGTTGACTTTGATTAATACGATATAAATTACATGCATTTATGATATTAAGATCAAATGAATCTACGTTTAAGTAGAAAAAAAAAGTTTGATAAATATAATTTTCTCGGAGGTGTTCAATTATAATCTGAATTTTGCCTTTTTAGTATGGCCGGGGATTCATTTGGCAGACGAGTTTACTTAACAGTGTATGCAAGCTTAATGAAAAATCTGTCTTTCATAATTAAAAATTAAAATCAAATATGAAATTCTTTGTTGTTTTGGGCCTATTATGTCCTTCCTTTGTTTATGTGAAATATCTGATGACAGTTCAATAGTTATGGTCTTCGTCCACTAAGTATAACTCATGATACTGTATCCTGAGTGTGGTAATTATAACTTATAATACAAAATAGAGCTTGAATAAATAATAATATTAGCAGTCTGCCACACACACGATCTCATATATCATTAAACACACACACATACACACATATATATTTGAATAAACATATATATATATATATATATATATATATATATATATATATATATATATATATATATATACATATATAACTATATATATATACATATATATATATATATATATATATATATATATATATATATACATATATATAACGCGTACACACACACACACACACACACATATATATATATATATATATATATATATATATATATATATATATATATATATATATATATATATATATTTATATATACATACATATAAATATATATATATATATATATATATATATATATATATATATATATATTGTTACGGGCCACTGTTTCGAGTCCGGCCTTGCTTAAGGGACTCAAGGGCCATAACAAAACAAATAACAATGGTAGGTCGCCAGTCAGCAATGATACAAGGAATACTGACAAAAATATGTATTTACAATAACAATTAAATAAAAATTAATAAAAGAAAGGGGAGCACAACAGGTAACTATTTTAATTTAAGCCACGAGGAGCTTCGGGTGGAGTTTGGTTGGCCGTGGATGAAACTCCAGCACAGCAATCAACGTTCCCTGGAAGGGGAAATAAATTGAATTATTAACAGCACACTTACTTCTACCGGCTGGGAACACGATGAGGTCGGGTGGTTAAAACTTTAAGCAAATTAAATGAAAATGCAAAGCTAGGGATTTAAACGTTACACATGGGAATCAACACTGTCACAGGGTGAGTTAATTAAAACTAGGACTAAACAGCACACGTGGTCTGGGTAGAGGGGATAGGATACAAGGTTCAGTGGGTAGGATTTTCTTTAGAGGATAAGGAAAAATGGGGTGTGATAAGGAAGGGATGGCAGGTTGGGTAAGGATATTGAGAATCTCAAAATCAGACACCTTACCTTTAGTAAAAATGACTCTGGTTTCTTTCCCTTGTGGAAAGATGTAGCCAGAGGTCCTGCCTCCCTGATGTCTTGAGGGTGAAGAGAGATGATGTTTCCCTCAAGGAGGTTGAGTGAAGAAGGAGGAGATGTTCTCCTTATGGATGCTGACTCACGAAGGAAGATCCCCAGTTTTCCCTGGGTAGATCAACCCTACTTGACCCCCAATTGGGGGGGGGGGTAGGGGGGATTGGCCTGACCGCTGTCCTATTGGTCAGGCTTGATCTCGTGTCCCCACATCCTTCACAGCTCGCTTCCCTCGTCCTGGGACCTCGATGTTCTCACGTGACTTGTAGAAGGTAGCTGAAATTGAGATCTCAGGGGGAGTAGACTGGTATAGGATGGTTGGAGGGGGGTGAGACTCTGGGTAGGGTCCCAAAACTCGTGGCATTTTGACTCATGCTTGCTGGCAGGGGTCTTTTGTTATTTGAAAAAGGTGGCGAAATGACCGCCATTACTAACAGCCCCCCATTTTAGCAGAGATTTTGTCCTAAAACAGGACAAGAACTCTGCAAGCAAGGTCTGAAGCCACTAGCCTTAATGATTCCTCCCTCAGTGAGTCTCACCACGAAATTGGATAAATATCTAAGCTGCAACTAGGGTCATCATTATATGTTATTTTGACAGTAAATTAACTTTAAGTGCCACATAGAAATAAGTATGCTGGCTGTGAGGCAGCAACTGAAAAAATTTAAAAAATGCAAAATTGAAAATTAAAATGTAAAAGATGGTTAAAGTTAAGTGACCTAGTGCAGTGGTAGGCATAAAATTAAAGAAAATTGGCATATATGCAAAAAGGGATAAAATAAATACATGAAAATGAATTAAATACAAATAATGATGCCAAGATGACTCCTCAAGTTTATCTACCTGGGGAGACACCAAGGCCAATAAATATTTTTTCATACAAACTAAATTTACCTATTGACTATGGCTACGCTATGGACATGGCACTGTGCATTAGGCACTAATGCCGGGAGAACACATCTCTCTCATACGAGTTCTTTAGGCGCTTGACCTTCCAGTTGTAGTTCTGGAGGTCTATGCCGCACCTCATGAGCCCTTTATTCCCATTACGTAGCTCAGTCAAGTAATTTAGATGGTTATGGTCCGTTAGGAATGTCTGTGGGAAAACATGGTCAGCGCGATAGGAACCAAGGTGCTCAAGAGATGAGCCCATGCCTGAGAGTTCTTTCTCTTGAGTTTGGAGTTTTTCCCATGTCTGGAAGAAATTTATGCTGCCATTTAAGTAAACTCCACAGTTGGGAATTCCTGCTTGCACCTGGTGAAGCCAAAAATGAATTATGAGTACGGTCAGAGGTCGTGACTCCTCTGCCATGAAGTGGGAACTTTCGTCCTTCTGAAATGTGGCTAGGAAGCCATACCAATAAAAGAATTGTGTCATCTCTGTAACACTTATGGATAGGATAAGTTGGAGCGAGGCCCTTGGCACTATTCTCTTAGAGTTACCGATGACTTGGCACGGATGGCAAGAGGTTGCGGAAGCCTTAACAACCTTCTGCAAGCCCGGCCGGAAGAAATGGGGCTGCAGCAGTTGGATTGTGCGCTTCACCCCAGAGTGCCCTCCCAGTCCCTCATGGGCCATTCGTAGCACCGACAAGCGGGAATTATGGGGGACAACTACATGCTGGCGCAGGACCTCAGCAGGATCATGAGAACCTCGGGTGATCTTAAGGGGCACCTCATCCTTTAGCAGGAACTCAGCCTTAGAGGGGTTATTCATTTCCACCTCGTTCGAGTTGGCGGGTGCCCTGTTGTTTACCACTGTCTCATCCAGCAATGGGAACCTGATGAGCTTTGTCTGGCTCCTTGGGGTCTCGGCGCTGATGGGTGGTTCGCCTCTTGCCTGCTCTGAGACCTCTGGCCTGGTGATTGAGATAGCCCTATTTCCAGTGGTGTTCAGTGGCACAGTTTCACCCGGATTGAATTTGCGGGTACTCGGCTCAGACTCACGGTGGGAAAAGGGAGACCCCTGGCTCTCCTCTGAGGTCTCTGGCATGACGCTTGGAGTAGCCCTATCCCCTGTGGTGGAAAGTGGCACACCTTCACCAGAATTAACTTCTGACGTACGAAGCTCAGACTCACTGCTGGAGGAGGAAGACTCTTGGGCCTCCTCACTTAGCCAAGCTACCTCACCAAGGTCAATGTCACCGAGCCAGTCGTCTTCCCATGCAGGTTGCGTCCTAACAGTTTTAGGCTCCGGCTTGGCAGCCTTCATGCACCTGAGGGGCACTTGCTGCACACCCTTCACGAGCTTTTGACCCAAGCATGAGTTGTAGCCCTCATGTGCAGGATCACTCCCTGCCCCCAGTCCGCACTTCTTGCTGAGCTGGGACGTGGTCACCTTCAGTTCCACTGTAGGGAGTTCCTTGGTGAACCCTTCAATGAAGTGGGTCCTCCTGCGATTGTCCTGCTGGATTTTGGCACCATTGGGTTGAGGTGGCAAGTGATCGAGTTGTGCCAATCGGGTGTCCATCTCCTGCATTCTTAATTCATGCGCTCTCTCTCTTTCATAACGCATCCTTTCTTGCTCTGTACTTCTCCGGGCTTTGTCTTCATTCATGAGCTCCCGCACATACCTTCGCAATGCTTCTCCCTCATAGCCTTGTCTTTCTGCCAAGTCCACAAATGCACTGATTTCAGCGGCAGTCATTTTGCTAAGTTTTTGTGGAGACAGCGACAAGAAAAACTCAACAACACAAGGTACGATGTTGACCGTGCCAGAAATTACACGGAGGGGAAAGACGCTCTAGCCTTATGCAAGAGTCTCATGGAAGGAAGGATGAAGATGAAGCTGGGCAAAATGCACAATGGCTATGAAAAATGCCTCTTGAGAAAGAATTATTACCAAATAGCAAGCCTTGCAAGTAATTCAACAGGAGCCTAACTTGAAAACCAGGGCCACAACAATGGGTGAGCTTAGGCTGTCCAGTTGTAATTCGTCCAAACAAGTAACGATATATATGACAACTGTACTACACAATAAAAATGGAATCACCACTATACAGTAGGTGACCCTCTGGGCTAGTCAGGGAAAAATGAGGTCACAACTATGGGTGACACTATGCTGGACGAAATAAAATGGAATCACAACTATGGGTGAACCTTTATACTAGTCATAAAAAGAAATGGAGTCACCACAATGGGTGAATCTCTATGCTAAAACATAAAAAAATGCAATCACAACAATGGGTGAATCTTTATGCTAGTCTTTTTAAAAAAAATGGAATCACAACAATGGGTGAATCTTTATGCTAGTCATAAAAAATGGAATCACAATAATGGGTGAATCTCTATGCTAGTCATAAAAAATGGAATCACAATAATGGGTGAATCTCTATGCTAGTCTTATAAAAAAAATGGAATCACAACAATGGGTGAATCTCTATGCTAGTCTTTTGAAAAAATGAAATCACAACAATGGGTGAATCTCTATGCTAGTCATAAAAAAAATGGAATCACAACAATGGGTGAATCTCTATGCTAGTCTTTTGAAAAAATGGAATCACAACAATGGGTGAATCTCTATGCTAGTCTTTAAAAAACTGGAATCACAACAATGAATGACCCTCTGTGCTAGTCTTAAGGGGAAAAAAATGGAATCTCCACGATGTGTGACCCTCCTATGCCAGCCATAAGGAAAAAAAATGGAATCTCCACGATGTGTGACCCTCCTATGCTAGTCTTGAGGAAAAAAAATGTAATCTCCACTATGTGTGACCCTCCTATGCTAGTCTTAAGGGAAAAAATGGAATCTCCACGATGTGTGACCCTCCTATGCTAGTCTTAAGGAAAAAATGGAATCTCCACGATGTGTGACCCTCCTATGCTAGTCTTAAGGAAAAAAAATTGAATCTCCACGATGTGTGACCCTCCTATGCTAGTCTTCAGGAAAAAAAATGGAATCTCCACGATGTGTGACCCTCCTATGCTAGTCTTAAGGAAAAAAAATGGAATCTCCACGATGTGTGACCCTCCTATGCTAGTCTTAAGGAAAAAAATGGAATCTCCACGATGTGTGACCCTCCTATGCTAGTCTTAAGGAAAAAAAATGGAATCTCCACGATGTGTGACCCTCCTATGCTAGTCTTAAGGAAAAAATGGAATCTCCACGATGTGTGACCCTCCTATGCTAGTCTTAAGGGAAAAAAAGTGGAATCTCCACGATGTGTGACCCTCCTATGCTAGTCTTAAGGAAAAAAAATGGAATCTCCACGATGTGTGACCCTCCTATGCTAGTCTTAAGGAAAAAATTTGGAATCTCCACGATGTGTGACCCTCCTATGCTAGTCTTAAGGAAAAAAATGGAATCTCCACGACGTGTGACCTTCCTATGCTAGTCTTAAGGGAAAAAAATGGATTTGTAAAAATGTGTGGGTGCGTTCTTGCAACACCACCACTTGCAACTCTGTGACTTTAAAGCAAGTTTGTATTTATACTTAAAGTATAACAAATTAAAATAAAACAGACAATGCCACTGAGATTGCTTAATGCTTCGTTAAAACATCAGCCCCTTTACATACTTTCCCTTTAGAAAAAAATGAATTTAATAAATTACACTCCCAAATATTTTATCTTAATGATCCTAATACCCTGACTGAAAAAATTTAAATTAAATGTGACATCATAAGTCCTTTATCTTTAGGTTAACCATATTACACAGTCTAACGAAAATTATCCCCTTCAAAAAAATGTACATAAAGATAATATCCCACGAGAAAGTAATAAAAAGAAATTACATACCCTTACTTGTCAAACGGGAAAATTGAAAAAATGAATGCCACGTGTGCTTATGGTTACCAACACAGGAAATTAACACGTGTTTTAGTCTACCACGGTTTCTTCCTAAAATTTCGTAAATTTCAATTCACTTAGTTTTAACACGAAATTAAACAGTCACTCACTGCACAATATATATGAATGAAAAATTTATCCCTATCAATAATGTACATGAAAATAATATCCCACGAAAGTAATAAAATGAAATTAAGAACCCTTACTATGGAAAGGAAAAGAAAATTGAAATAAGGAACACCACGTGGTCTTACCGTTACTCTACAGAATGATGCCTCACTGCCGTAAAACGTTTACGTGAATCGTAAGCCAAAGGTTCCGATATGAGACTAGTCTGTATCCTAGCACTAAAGATAAATGATAATATATTCCGTGCACAAAATTAAACGATTGATGTGCGTGGATACAACGAAATTAGACTAAAATCTCGGGTCTCCATAGAATTGGTGAACAATTAACAAAGATAATAATAACAGACAATATACCTTGGCTTCGTTCGGAAACACGGCGATGGGCTGAGTTATATCAGGTTGGCCATGTTTTGAAATGAACACGTGCTCAGTCTGCCACGGTTTTTGTCCTAAAATTTCGTGAGTTTCACTTCACTTTTTTTAAAAAAAAACACAAAATAACACATTCACTTAATGCACAATATATATAATAAATGAAAATTTTAACCACTTTGATAATAAACACTCAGAAAGAAAAAAAAACAGAACACAAATTCTTTTCACGCGGTTGGCTATCCTGATAAACAACAGGACTAATATCTACCACGCGGTTTTCAAAACAAAAGGGTTCGCGGTACGAACACGCACTAGTAAACACAAAACTTTAACAATGAGAATAGAATGCTTTTGCTGTTTTCTTCCACGGTTCCAACTCCAGTGATTATATAATTTTCTTAAAATGAAATTGAGGTTCGTCAAGTCGCTAAAGACAGAAAAAAGGGGGGAATTTGACTTTGATAAAATTAATTTTAAATTACTGTCTTAGCGAATCCTGGCATTTGGTCACCAATATGTTACGGGCCACTGTTTCGAGTCCGGCCTTGCTTAAGGGACTCAAGGGCCATAACAACACAAATAACAATGGTAGGTCGCCAGTCAGCAATGATACAAGGAATACTGACAAAAATATGTATTTACAATAACAATTAAATAAAAATTAATAAAAGAAAGGGGAGCACAACAGGTAACTATTTTAATTTAAGCCACGAGGAGCTTCGGGTGGAGTTTGGTTGGCCGTGGATGAAACTCCAGCACAGCAATCAACGTTCCCTGGAAGGGGAAATAAATTGAATTATTAACAGCACACTTACTTCTACCGGCTGGGAACACGATGAGGTCGGGTGGTTAAAACTTTAAGCAAATTAAATGAAAATGCAAAGCTAGGGATTTAAACGTTACACATGGGAATCAACACTGTCACAGGGTGAGTTAATTAAAACTAGGACTAAACAGCACACATGGTCTGGGTATAGGGGATAGGATACAAGGTTCAGTGGGTAGGATTTTCTTTAGAGGATAAGGAAAAATGGGGTGTGATAAGGAAGGGATGGCAGGTTGGGTAAGGATATTGAGAATCTCAAAATCAGACACCTTACCTTTAGTAAAAATGACTCTGGTTTCTTTCCCTTGTGGAAAGATGTAGCCAGAGGTCCTGCCTCCCTGATGTCTTGAGGGTGAAGAGAGATGATGTTTCCCTCAAGGAGGTTGAGTGAAGAAGGAGGAGATGTTCTCCTTATGGATGCTGACTCACGAAGGAAGATCCCCAGTTTTCCCTGGGTAGATCAACCCCACTTGACCCCCAATTGGGGGGGGGGGTAGGGGGGATTGGCCTGACCGCTGTCCTATTGGTCAGGCTTGATCTCGTGTCCCCACATCCTTCACAGCTCGCTTCCCTCGTCCTGGGACCTCGATGTTCTCACGTGACTTGTAGAAGGTAGCTGAAATTGAGATCTCAGGGGGAGTAGACTGGTATAGGATGGTTGGAGGGGGGTGAGACTCTGGGTAGGGTCCCATAACTCGTGGCATTTTGACTCATGCTTGCTGGCAGGGGTCTTTTGTTATTTGAAAAAGGTGGCGAAATGACCGCCATTACTAACAATATATATATATATATATATATATATATATATATATATATATATATATATATATATATATATACAGTATATGTATACATGTACATTCATGTTGACATGGATTTACTAATTAAGAGGTGGCTATGTCTATACTCGAGTTCATTATCTATCAAATGACTTTCATTCAGTAATTTCTAAAGCGATAAATGAATTCAGCGCTCGCTTTGAACTCCCTTGGACGCTGGTCATCTACTAATGATATAATTGTAATTCAGATCTGATAGACAATTATGAAGCAATTTACTGTGTAATTTGCTCATCAGTTTTGGATTCGCCTTTCAATTCCCGATGAATTTCATCGTCTGATGACTTTACTCGACCACTTTACGAAGGAGCAGTTGG
Source organism: Palaemon carinicauda (assembly GCF_036898095.1). Taxonomy (NCBI): domain Eukaryota; kingdom Metazoa; phylum Arthropoda; class Malacostraca; order Decapoda; family Palaemonidae; genus Palaemon; species Palaemon carinicauda. Next base: position 137,282,994 of record NC_090742.1, read on the forward strand.
TGGAGGAGATCTTGAATCGTTCGTTTAGCTTCATCAAGCGTTAGCTATCCGTAGTTATAATAGTAGGGCTGGTAGTAGTAACATAAGTATTATTACTGGAATAAAAGTATTACACGAATTAATACATAATGAATACTTTTTCAAATATTATCGACTCCTAGTCTTCTGTTACAAGTCTTCTGTTACACTTTACTTTTATATAGAAACGTTGTAAAATTCTAATTTTGATTAACTGCATACGGCATTTCTTGTAAATAAGTTTATTTATATGCGTTTATTTTCCAAATCTATAAGATTACAGAATTAATATTTCTACATGTATGGTTGACTGTAATTAATGTGATATAAATTACA
>NC_090742.1:137290847-137293347 GCF_036898095.1 Palaemon carinicauda
GTAGAAGAGACTCTTTAGCTATGGTCAGCAGCTCTTCTAGGAGAAGGACACTCCAAAATCAAACCACTGTTCTCTAGTCTTGGGTAGTGCCATAGCCTCTGTACCATGGCCTTTCACTGTCTTGGGTTAGAGTTCTCTTGCTTGAGGGTACACTCGAGCACACTCTCCTATCTTATTTCTCTTCCTCTTGTTTTGTTAAAGTTTTTATAGTTTATATAGGAGATATTTATTGTTGTTACTCTTCTTAGAATATTTTATTTTCCTTTTTTCCTTTCCGCACTGAGCTATTTTCCCTGTTGGAGCCCCTGGGCTTATAGCATACTGCTTTTCCAACTAGGGTTGTAGCTTAGTAAGTAATAATAATAATAATAATATATACCAAACCCGCACAAAAAAAAAAAAAAAAAAAAAACTTCAAATGGAAGCTCAATCTTAGCTGAGAGGGATGGTATGGTTGCAGACACCAATGGCACTAACGAGACTGAGCGGGATTCGAACCCCAGACTGGCAAACACCAGGCAGAGCCGTTACCAATCAGGTCACAATAACCTCTCCAACGAATTTCGTCACGTGACCCGAAGGTGCTCGTTATTTCTAAGAGGAATTTGGTGTATGAAAAAAATGTAAGAAAATGGAATTCCACATTGCAGTTTTAAGGGAAATGTTCTTGACGTTGAGGTTTTCCTGCGAAAAGAAGAGTTAAAAGAACGCCGAGATAAAAAAAAAAAAAAAAATAATCTGCATGGATTGCCCGCGATCAAAAGACCCTTCCACATACATCATCTGAGCATTAAGTTATAAAAATAGAACATTTCTCTGCCAAGTATATATAAGACTTAAAGCAGAAACGTTATAAAATAGAAAAAATCTTCAAATTCCTTTTCCAGAGAATGAATTCTTACAAAATCTGCTGATGACTTCGAGCCACAACTTACAAAACAGCTGCACGCAATGAGAAGGATTCTGCGAGAGAAAAATGGCTAGAACTCTCTTCTGAGAAAAGTCAATTAAATTATTAACATTATAATTATTATGATAATTAATATCATGGTTGGGAAAGAAAATTCCATCATAATAATGTACGAAATGTATCGAAAATAAATGACATTTATAATTTTTGCATAAATATTGAAGTTGATGTATAATTATTATTATTATCGTCATCATCTTTGTTATTATTATTATTATTATTATTATTATTATTATTATTATTATTAATTATATTTTCTATATATATATTGATGTTGATTTATAATTATTATTGTTATCAACGTCACCTTTATTATTATTATTATCATCATTATCATCATCATTATCATTATCATTTTTAATATTATTATTATTATTGTTATTATTATTATTATTATTATTATTATTATTATTATTAATATTACTATTATTATTATTATTATTATTATTATTATTATTATTAATAATAACAATAAAATTAGTAATTTTTTATTATTATTATTATTATTATTATTATTATTATTATTATTATTATTATTATTATCATCATTATTATTATTATCATTATTATTATTATTATTATTATTATTATTATTATTATCATTATTATTATTATTATTATTATTATTATTATTATCATTATTATCACAAGATGAAACGAGAGTAGGAAAAGCATCTGGTATGGATGGTGTGAGAACTGGGATGTTGAAGGAAGGGGGTGTGACTGTACTTGAATGGTTGGTGAGATTGTTTAATATGTGTTTTATGTTGTCAATGGTACCAGTAGATTGGGTTTGTGCAAGTATTGTAACACTATATAAGGGTAAGGGAGATGTGCATGAGTGTTATAATTCAAGAGGTATTAGTTTGTTGAGTGTAGTTGGAAAAGTGTATGGTAGAGTGATGATTAATAGGATTAAGGATAAAACAGAGAATGCAATCTTAGAAGTGCAGGGTGATTTTAGAAGAGGTAGGGATTATATGAATCAGATTTTTACAGTTAGGCAGATATGCGAGAAATATTTAGCAAAAGGTAAGGAGGTGTATGTTGCGTTTATGGATCTAGAGAAAGCGTATGATAGAGTTGATAGGGAAGCAATGTGGAATGAGATGAGGTTATATGGAGTTGGTGGAAGGTTGTTGCAATCAGTGAAAAGTTTCTACAAAGGTAGTAAAGCATGTGTTAGAATAGGAAATGAAGTGAGTGATTGGTTTCCGGTAAGAGTGGGGCTGAGACAGGGATGTGTGATGTCGCCGTGGTTGTTTACCTTGTATGTATAAGTGTGCTACTTTTATAAGCACACATTGAGTATGTGTTGTTTAAGATGTTAAGGTTGGATAACGAAGTTCATCTTATTAGCTTTAAAAGTATTTATTCTCTAAAAAGAACAGAGTTAAACATCTCCATCATAGGAGTGGAGCTGGTTTTTGTCGGATGACCAATTCAGGTGAAGTATAGATATGAACTGATTAAATTATCGATATCACAGATATCGTATGCTTAGTTGACGTAGCATTTTAAACACAATGT
>NC_090742.1:137298347-137300847 GCF_036898095.1 Palaemon carinicauda
AGTATTGACATCTAGTAAGTTGAATACATAGTAAAAAGGAGAAGATGATAGGGAGGTAACACATTGTGTCATGATCTAATTATAATAACGTTTGAAAGCATAACTTCATAAGCAGAGCTAAAAACGAAATCACAAGAATTAGCACCAATAAAACGACTCAAATATCACACATTTAGTTTTGATAGATATACAAGTTAAAATGAGAAAAAAAAAGTCGTGTGTACAAACGTTAAGCCTTGTAATAAGATTTTTCTTATTTAAGATATATAAAAGATGGCAAAAGAAACTCGCCCATTCAGTGATGGACTAAGACATTTGATGCTTATAAGAATCCTAGATAAGTAGGTAGGTCTCCAAAGCAGCTTGTCCCACGATCTCAAAAACATTATATAAATATCCTTCTTAAAGTAAAGTCGGTTTTATGGCTGATTCCACAATTTCAATCATTCTGCAATTCCAGTCTTCTCTTTGTTGAACCAAGATAAGTCCCAAGATTACATGATGGGCAATGAACTCATGATATTAACTACCCATTGTCCCTTCCGAGTTTATTTTGTATAATTTATCACTTTCTCATCTCCTGTTTGTTTTTGACATTCTCAATTTTATCTTACGGGGCGCGAACGCAAGAGCCCGTTTCTTGTTATAGATAAGGCGATCTGAAACCAACCAACCAATTAGGAATACCGTATTTGAATTCAGTGAGGCAATGGTTCCTGGATTCCTAGTACTTTTGAACAATGTTAAAATTAGTTATAAACTCAAAACTCATCATCCTGTTAAGGTAACGAGGCAAAGAAATTTGGCTTTGGTACTGTAGGTACTGGGATAACAGGTTCAAACTTTATTATTTATAAATTACCTAAGGTATTATTATTATTATTATTATTATTATTATTATTATTATTATTATTATTATTATTAATTGCTAAGCTAAAACCCTAGTTGGAAAAGTAGGATTCTATAAGCCCAGTGGCTCCAACAGGGAAAATAGCCCTGTGAGGAAAGGAAACAAGAAAAAATAAAGTATTTCAAGAACAGTAAAAACATTAAGAAAAATATTTCCTAAATGAACTATAAAAACTTTAACAAACCCAGAGGAAGAGAAATTCGACAGAATAGTGTACCCGAGTGTACCCTCAAGCAAGAGAAAGGAAAGTTTTGGATCATAGTTTTCATTGAAATTTAATATTAAAAATTCGACCTCAGTTTGAAAATAAATGTATTCCTTCTTTGTTGGCCACCTTTCATTATTAGTAATAACTACCAGTTTCCTATGAATATATCGCAGATTCCCGACTTTTTCAGTCAGTGTTCGAATCGTAGAATATTTCGTGATATCCAAATTCCTATCCTCTCATGCGCCAATCTATCCTTTGACAACTAATCCCTACCTGTCCTTTTTCCATTTCCTGTTTCGTTATGGATATTAATCTATCATGGCTAAAAAAATCACGGATAGGAGAATTTCCCGGCACCGAATAGAAAACATAAAACCTCCACCATTTTTGACGTTGCTGGTTTTGAGGTCTTGTGAATTTTACGAAAATTAATTCAAGTATACTTTTACGTGTTCGTCGTTATAACTTATATAAGTAAAAATAAATTTTACTATTGCTTCACAATAACAAATTCAATTTCGTGTTCCTATTATAGAAAGTAAAATGTTTAGATGTATAATTTAGGATATAATATATATTGACCCTGGAATTCTACTTCACACTCTATGCCTATTAAGAGTTAGGTTAGCGTGATTACAATATTACTATACATAAGATTATTTCTTTTTTCAAAATGAAAACAAATAATTTTAATCCATAAACTCATTTCTCTAGCTTGAATTAGAGAATACTGTGGATCTGTTCGAAAGATTGTCTTTGCTGGAAAAATCTTTTTGAACAAAAATACATTTATCTTTTCTTTGGAGAACCATGACTCTCCTAGAAGTGGCATATTTATAGCTGAGAAATCACGTTTTCATGTATCAAAAATGTATGGGAAATATAAGCGAAACCCCTGGAAGAGTAATGTCTGCATGGGGAAGAGTCCTGAGATAGTGTGTATAAATATTCATGAAATAATTTAACACTAGACGGAGCACACTTGTTTATTGGGGAAGATATGCGCAGAATGTAGGACATGTATGTCTGCAAAAGGAAGGCATATATAGCCTCAAGAGTCGGACAAAAACGTTTCCCAAGGAAAATGTAAAGTTTCCTTACAGAGATACGATCATATAAGGTTGAAATATACCTAGAGATGGCAGACCAGAAAGTATAATAACTATTCACGAGTCTAGGAAGGAAGAGTTGCTTTAATCAATTGTAATATGAATAGCCCTTAGGTTTTTCGTTTTAGGGAAAGATATTTAATATTTATTCATGTTACAGTATACGTAGAAATAGGTCTGCATAATGCTTGTAATTGCATATAATAATATATATGAGATGATGCTTAAAACAAATATTAAATTTTGATATATTATCATTGGATGAAAATT
>NC_090742.1:137308347-137310847 GCF_036898095.1 Palaemon carinicauda
CTAATATGTTAGGCAAATACGTTCAATATGAATTTTGTATGCTTTCATCAGTGTATATCAGCCAGTGTGCCTGATATACGTTGGATAGCGTTCACTGCCAACTAATATTTTTACGAATTAATCCTGTGTGCAAATACTGAATAAAAATTGTGATCTTAGTTTTTCCAATTAATTTTTAGAGACGTTATAAAAGCTAGAAGAATTCTTATTCTTTGATAACTAGCTTTATTTATGATGTATGTTAGGATATATATCTACTGTACAGTAGTTACGTTTTGACAGTAACGATATTTTGTTATAAATGGGGCTTCCTCTTTCAGACTCATATTTTAAGCAAACTTTCATTCATCAAACTAACGGAAGAAGTATAGTAACAGTTTATACCTTTTTTTCGAAGATTTCTAAACGTTATTTTTCTTTTATCATAATTATTTGGATGGCAATGATTACCTACGCAAAATTCATTTTGATCGGTGTGTATCTGTTTGTGATTCACATAACTTGAAAACTATTTGACCGAGTCTCATGAAATTTGGTGGGATGATTGGCCATGATCCATCCAAGGACAACTTGATTAGATTTAGCGAGTGATTGGGTCAAATATCAAGGCCAAGGTCACAATAAGGTCAAAAATGTCATTTCGCCATATCATGGCCAATTTTTATCTGATTTGCATGAAACTAGTGCCAAATTGTGCATATTTCAATTGCATATCTTGTGATGTACAACACGATATAGGCAAAGCCATGCGCTCTACCGAGTGCCCGTTCTAGTTTCATATATTGTGGCCTAAAATCAGCTCATCTATCAAAGGAAAAGTTTTCATTATATATATATATATATATATATATATATATATATATATATATATATATATATATACATATATATATATATGTGTATATATATATATATATATATATATATATATATATATATATATATATATATATATATATATATATATATATATATATAAAATGAAGTGGTCAAATGGGTAGAAGTATTTAAGTGATATTTCAGGAAATCAGTATTTTCCTAAAAAAATACAAAAAAATGGCTATCTGCAGGAAGGGTTGTTTATCCTGGATAATATTGGTATTCTGTTGAAACTTACACGTCCAGTTGTAAACAGAACATGGCACTCCCATTAGAAGGACATTTAAAATTTTCAGATTTGTTGCACCATGTTTGTAACGTCCATGTAATATTGTATTTTAGGGTAAAATATCTCTTTCGTTGTGTTTCTTCAAAAAAGATTTCGGCGGAGAACTTCTCAATAGTTTTTTCCCAGGTCGATATTACTCTTTTTATTACTTTCAACTTGAGGATATCACCTCAGGCTATTTTGCAACATCTATCCCTGTAATTTCAAAATAAACATCATACAATTTCATGAAAGTAGAATATGGTTAGTTCTATATTAATTGTTTAGCTAAATCAGTAGCTCATATGCTTTATTAACCTTTATTGTTTTATTTTCAGTACTGTTGAAAACCTTGATTTGATAACTGATATTCTTCCTCGATTTTCCAACCAATCATCGTCCTTGAAATTTGCTCCCATTATCATTTGTGGCCCCCTTTTTAAATCAGTTGTCATTCCTTGAAATTTGTTCCCATTATCATTTGCGGCCCTCTTTTTAAAATCAATTTTCATTCCTTGAAATTTGCTCCCATTATCATTTGTGGCCCTCTTTTTTAAATCAATTGTCATTCCTTGAAATTTGCTCCCATTATCATTTATGGTCCCCTTTTTAAAATCAATTGTCATTCCATGAAATTTGCTCCCATTATCATTTGTGGCCCCCTTTATGAAATCAATTGTCATTCCTTGAAATTTGATCTCATTATCATTTGTGGCCCCCTTTTTTTTAAATCAATTGTCATTCCTTGAAATTTGCTCCCATTATCATTTGTGGCCCTCTTTTTTAAATCAATTGTCATTCCTTAAAATGTGCTCCCATTATCATTTGTGGCCCCCTTTATGAAATCAATTGTCATTCCTTGAAATTTGCTCTCATTATCATTTGTGGCCCCCTTTTTAAAATCAATTGTCATTCCTTGAAATTTGCTCCCATTATCATTTGTGGCCCCCTTTATGAAATCAATTGTCATTCCTTGAAATTTGCTCTCATTATCATTTGTGGCCCCCTTTTTTTAAATCACTTGTCATTCCTTGAAATTTGCTCCCATTATCATTTGTGGCCCCCTTTTTAAAATCAATTGTCATTGCTTGAAATTTGCTCCCACTATAATTTGTGACCCCCTTTTTAAAATCAATTGTCATTCCATGAAATCTGCTCCCATTATCATTTGTGGCCCCCTTTATGAAACCAATTGTTATTTCTTGAAATTTGCTCTCATTATCATTTGTGGCCCCATATATTAAATCACTTTTCATTCCTTGAATTTTGCTCCCATTATCATTTGTGGCCCTCTTTTTTAAATCAATTGTCATTCCTTGAAATTTACTACCATTGTCATTTGTGGCCCTCTTT
>NC_090742.1:137315847-137325847 GCF_036898095.1 Palaemon carinicauda
CTTTCTATTTGGCCTAATATGATTTCTGTAAATATTTTATATATAACTGAGAGTAAACTTATTGAGTGGTAATTGTTTAGGTCTTTTGTATCTCCCTTTTTGTGAATTAGTATAAAGAAGAAGGTTTTCTAAGCTGTAGGTCTAGAACATTCTTGCAGACATTTTGTGTAAAGTTCAGTGAGTTTTACTACTGTAAAATTTTCCCCATTTATTATCAAATCAACCGTTAGGTCATCCTCTACTGCTGCTTTGCCTCTTTCCATGCCTTTTAATGCTTTCTATGCTTCTCCTAATGTTACTTTTGGTACCGGCTTAGGTGTTTCATTTTTTCTATTGGCAAAGTTATTTCTCATATCACTATTGCATAGCAGTATATAGAAATTCTCTGCAATTTTTATCACTCGATCTTTGTTGATATTTCTATTTTCATCCTTTAACACAAATATCTGTTGGTGCCATGTTCCAAGTCTTCTTTTCATTGACATGAAGCTTCTTCCTTTCTTTAGTTTTTTACTCAATTTTGATCTGATTGTTTTCACGAATGTCTTGGGTTTTTAGTTCGTTTATTATTTTGGATAGTTCTGTTAATTTTATTTCAGCTCCTTTGGATTTTACCATCATTTTCAGTTCTTATTAGGTTTTTGGTGTTGTTTTACAGTTTTCCTATATCCTATTTATGAATTTTCCAACTATCCCTCTTGCTGGTTCCAATGCAAATTCAGTTAAATTAATTAATTTATATATACCGGTATATATATATTGGCGTGCTACTGTTATAAGCACACATTGAGTATGAGTTGTTTCAGATATATGTAAATGGATAACTGAATACATCTTAATAGTTTTTAAGTATTTATTCTATAAAAACAACAGAGTTAAACATCTCCATCACTGGAGGAAGCTGGGTTGGTCCAGATGACCAATTCTGGTGAAGTATAGATATGAACTGACTAAATTATCGATATCACAGATATCGTATGCTTAGTTTACGTTAGACACGTCACAAACTCGGAAGACACCTGCATCCGGTGACGTCACAAACTTTCACACGCTTGAGACAATGTGTTGACGTTAAGAAGAATGTCAAATTGCTGAGGTTTGCATTGTATGTCCGGTTTACGATTTGAATGACTACAGCAAATCCCAGGGTTAGCTCCTTCAACCAACATGACATATTACGTCATTTGTTTTAAACATGTAATATTAACTATTCTAATCATTACATTAGCTCGGCCAGCTATCTCATTTTTTTTCTTACAAAAATTTAACAACAAGCCAAAACATGGTTACTAGGTGTGACTGGACATACGTATTATTCTTTGTTTAACTTTAGCCATAATCAACCGAGGACGAATGTCCAAATAGGCACATTAAAAAATAATAACAATAATGCATGCAAAATAGATATTACCAAAGCAAAAAGAAAAATGCATGATAAAACCAAGATCATATATATGGTACATTGCTAGCAAATGATTATATGGTACCAAAAAAAAAACTTCTGACTCACATATGATTCGGTAACTTGATAAAAAATAATTGTTACCTTTGTCAGAAACAAAATACTCAATTATTAGTGCACAAACACGAATTCCTGGTACGTACACGTACCACGGTTTCGTACATATATATATATTTATATATATAGGGCTGATATATTTTATTAGATGCCCATAGATTCTGTTATATATATTTTTGTTTTTTTTTTCTCTTTTCTTTTTTAACATTCCGGCTTATATATTTTTATTAGATGCCGAGAGAAAAAATGATTTATATATATTTTTTTTTTTAAATGTTGTTTTAAATGTATTTTTAACAATGCAAATGTAGAAAATTTCTTTAATTACATATTACTAGCGTACTAATCAGCTTTTCATACAAACTCTTCCCGACAAATTACTCCTTTAGCGAATGAGGTGGCCACTCAAACAGCTTTGAACTGAATCAAATAGGGCGTATTGTCGGGGCTAGGCAAATCGTCCCTTTTTAGCTGCTTGCTGTGCCGTAACCTACGCCAAACAAGGATGTTCACGGCGATAAATATCACCACCGTGATAGTCAAACCAGCTAGTATTATGGGGTGAAGAATTTCCTTATAAGTCGGTGACAGGTGGTCCATTTCGGTTATTTTCATCAACCGCTTGGCAACTTGTCCGTTGTACGGGAGAGGAAGTGCTGGCATTGTATAGGTCCACGTGAAGTTCGCGAAGTAGGCTCGTTCTCTGATGATTGTCCGTAGACCAGTCACCATGGAATTCGGGGAAGTCCTGACACAACCATCTGCTGCGACGAAGATATGAGTGAAGGACGTGGATCCGTCAGGGCATGATACATTGAAGCCGTCCTTGTCGTATCGTATCCACGAGCCATTGTTCAGTCTGCAATTGAACTCATTATTGTCAAAGGGATAAAGCTTATCCAGACAATTTTCACTTGTATGGGAGAGAGCACCGTCTAGCACTATACCTAACTTGCATGAATCCATTAAGTTTTTATGGAATTCAAATGAGTCAGCTGTACATATTTTTCTATCCATTGCGTCTGAACAGTGAGTTAATTGATTTAAGTCTTTAATGACCGTATATGTTTCCTTGTCTGGGGAAATCAATACGTGTCCTGTCAAACTGGATATTACTGGATTTGAGTGATTCGTCATGAAAGTCGGAAATGGTGATATCCTGTAAGATTGCCAGGCATCAGAAGAATCAAAGGGAATTGTAATCCTAATCTTGTTATTATCTACGTTTACTGTAATTAGGCTGTAATAAAATTCTAACCTATGTTCGTCTAACAAAGGAACATAGCCTAGTTTATCCCTTCCGTTTTTCAGAATTAACTTTAAGTAACTTATAGGCAACAAATGGGGCGACAATACACCTTTAGTTGCTAACGTGATAGCTTCTACATAATCCCTGGATTTCTCAATGAAATGTGTAATTCTGTTATGTATGTGATCTATCTTTGAATCATAATACGTTAATGTTGCCAACAAATCCTGTACTTCCATAATTTGAACGATATTATCTGAATGTTCATTTAATAAATCCATAATTTTATTGATTGAAGCTAACTGATTCCTTAGTTCTGACATAATCAATTCATCTTTATGAGTCAAAAACTCAATTTTCTTATTTTGATTACTATTTTTAAGACGATTGGAAATTCCTAAACCTAAACTTGCAACAGACTCAAAGATGCTTAATGCAGCATAAATAAACGGATTCCGTCTTTCTTTATGTTCGTGTCCTACAGTCCACATCAAAAGGTCATAAGCCAAAGATCCTGTCTCGCCAGTCTTATTTTTCAAGTCATCAGATAGCATCTCTGCAACTTTTAATGTTGATCCAAGCAAACTCTTAGTAGTCAAATGAAAATGTCTTCTATGCAACTCATCCAATGATGCAGAAAACCTTGAAATGGCGGTTCTTAAGCTAATGACATCATTCTCTTGAAGAAAAATTGCTTGCATATTCACTTCTACAATTACGTTGGTTGATGTAATAAAAATGTCTTGTCTTTCAACTATATTGCCATATTTAAAATATATATTTTTAGTCTTAAAGCTCATCCCATACGAGAAAAATGTCTGAGCGAACAATATCACTCCCAACAACAAAAAATTCATCTTGGAAACCTGTAACGAGAATAAATATATGTAATTACTCCTGTATTAAAAAGAAAACTTTTAATCACATAAAATAGAATAAAATTTTCCTTCACTTCTTTTCCTCTCTTTTCTTTTTAATTTCTTATGTGAGCCAATGGTACTATTCTCTCATCCGTGGGTTGGGATACGTTTTGAACTCTAAACCTATTGGCCGTTAATGTTTCCAAAATGTTAAATGGGCCTTCAAACTTAGGTGATAGTTTATAATTGAGCCCTTTTCTGACATTGATTTGAATATAGATGTTATCACCCACGGTATATGTTTTAGTTGGTTTCGCTATTTTATCATGATTCCTTTTCATTATGATTTGTGATTCTTCTAAATTCTTTCGAAGGATATCATATCGACTTATACTTGCATTTGTACATTCTTTTAAAGGATTTGATAGATTAGTTGTAGGCGTTAATACATGGAAAGGTGTTCTAACTGGGGTACCATACAATGCTTCATGCGGTGACATTTTAATTGATATATGATATGAATGATTCAGAGTACTCAGTGCCGCCGGAAATGGCAATATCCCAGTTGGGGTCTGATCCCCCTAGTGTTACCCTCAATATATTTAATATCTTCCTATTTGCTCTTTCCACTAGCCCATTCGACTCTGGGTGATATATCATGGTATTTATTTTCTTTATGTTGAGGAATTCACACAATGAGGTAAGAAAGTGATTATTAAATTCACCACCCGAGTCTGAGATTATCATGTGTGGAATTCCATGTTTACAAATGTAACACTCGTAAAACTTCCTAGCGCATTCAATCGCAGTTTTAGTTTTAAGCGCTATTAGTTCTGTATATCGAGTTAAAGCATCTATAATTACTAAGAGGTGCTTATTTCCTCTGTCAGACTCGTAAAATCCTGTTAACAAATCTAAATGTATTCTTTCAAAGGGTTGATTGGGCACAGGATAAGCTCCTAGGCTGACAGGTGTTTTCGTATGCCCTTTGTTTTCCTGACATGTGCGACAATTAACTATGTGTCTTTTTATATCTGTAAGCATTGTATGCCAATAAAACAATGATTTGGCTTTCTGTGACATTAATGAGAACCCAGGGTGTCCATGTAATGGATTTGAATGCAACCAATTTAGGACAGTGGAAATAAGTGAGATTGGTGCCACTACCTGGTCGTTAGTTACATGTGGTGTATTGCGGGTTTTCCTTGTCACAGTCCTACACAGAATATTATCCTTGATTATATAATTTTGCTGCTTATACTTTATATATTCCCTTTCTTTATGATTGCCTTTCAAAGCATTTATAATTGTTTCTATTTTCTGATCTTTTCTTTGCTCAGTCTGTAACAATTCAGCGCTCCTACCTAAATCTTCTTGTTCAGATATTGTTTTTACAATAGGCATGGATGTTGATATATCTATTAATTCAGCTAAAGGCTCCGTGCAAGATGATATTACGGGTGAACGAGAATTCTGCTGGGTCGCGTATATTATTTCTTTATTAGTGAGACAAGTTATTGGTTCTTCAACGTACGTTAGGGTTACATTTGTCGTCTCCTTTTTATCCAAAACTGATTTTAAGGTATTAGAAGACTTATAGAATTTCCCTTTGATATACACGCCGTGCTTGGCCGGAGCTAAGATAACTATGTGTCTTTTTATATCTGTAAGCATTGTATGCCAATAAAACAATGATTTGGCTTTCTGTGACATTAATGAGAACCCAGGGTGTCCATGTAATGGATTTGAATGCAACCAATTCTGGACAGTGGAAATAAGTGAGATTGGTACTACTACCTGGTCGTTAGTTACATGTGGTGTATTGCGGGTTTTCCTTGTCACAGTCCTACACAGAATATTATCTTTGATTATATAATTCTGCTGCTTATACTTTATATATTCCCTTTCTTTATGATTGCCTTTCAAAGCATTTATAATTGTTTCTATTTTCTGATCTTTTCTTTGCTCAGTCTGTAACAATTCAGCGCTCCAGCCTAAATCTTCTTGTTCAGATATTGTTTTTACAATAGGCATGGATGTTGATATATCTATTAATTCATCTAAAGGCTCCGTACAAGATGACACGGGGTTGCGTGATAATGCATCCGCAATAATATTTGCTTTCCCAGGTAAATACCCGATTCTTGCGCCAAAATCTTGAATGATCAAATGCCACCGAGTTCGTTTAGGGCTGTGATTGAAGCCTTTAAAGAACTCTGTTAGTGGTTTATGGTCAGTAAGAACCTTAACGGGATAACCGTAAATTATGAACTTAAAATGCACTAGCGAATTAACAATAGCTAGTCCTTCCTTGTCTATTACTGCATACTTACTTTCGGAAGTTCTCAATTTTCGAGAATAGAAAGCTATCGGGAAAAATTGTTTATCATATTGCTGAAGCAATACCCCTCCTACTCCTAAGTCTGAGGCGTCTGTTGCAATGAAGAATTCCTTACCGAAGTCAGGAAATTTTAAGATAGGAGAACTACACAGTTCATCTTTCAAAGTATTAAACGCCTGTTGATGTTGCTCAGACCATATGAAATCTACGCCCTTCTTCGTAAGATCAGTTAAAGGAGCGGCTATTATTGAATAGTTGCGTATAAAACGCCTGTAATATCCACTACAACCCAGAAATTGCTGTATTCCCTTGACATTAGTAGGTATGGGAAAATTACGTATAGCTGACACCTTATCATGGACTACTTTAAGACCTTGGCTTGACACCATGAAACCCGAATATATCAATTCTGTTTTGAAAAATTCACACTTACTAATCTTTACCCTTAAGTTATGTTGTCTTAATCTCTGTAGTACTAGTTCTAACTTACGTAGATGTTCTTCTAAGGTGTTGGAAAAGATTACAAGATCATCCATATAGGCATGCAATATATCCCCTAACAAGTCTCCAAACACTATGTTAATCATTCTTGTAAATGTTATAGGAGCACAACGTAAACCAAAAGGCATCCGTAAAAATTCATAATGTCCTCTGGCTGTGCTGAAGGCTGTGTATGGGATACTATCTTCTTCTAATGATATCTGGTGAAAGCCTTTAAGTAAGTCCAAACTGGTAAAATATTTATTCTGACCTAACAAAGACAAAATATCGTCAGTACATGGCACTGGGAATCGATCAGGGATCGTTTCCTCGTTTAGACGACGAAAGTCGACGCAGATACGCCATGTTCGATCTTTTTTCGGTACAACTATTAAAGGAAAATTATAAGGGCTGTTTGATTTTCTAATGACTCCTTCCTCTAACATTTTACCTACTTCATCATTTATTTCATTCTGGAATTTCATAGGGAGTCTGTACGAGGGTACATATATAATTTTCTGCTTGTCCTTTAACCTTATTTGATGCTCGATCACATCTGTTTTTCCTAAGGATCCATCCGTAGTGGAAAAGACATCTTGATATTTAGTTAAAAGTTCAAAAATTTTCTGCTGAATTTCTTTGTCTTGAATGTCCTTACTGATTTTATTTTTAATAGATCGCAAAAGGGACTCATCCGCAACTGATTGAGAGTGATTGATTTCAGCAACGGTAAGAATACGATGTTTATAAACTTCTACATCCAAGATATGTTGATTTTTGTGAATTACTAAAGTGTTATTTAAATGATTACAGACTTCGATATTACATTGCTGATGTGAGCCTACTGTATAAATAGCTTGTGTGACAGACAATCCGTTAGTTTTCAAAGTATCGGAAAGGATTAATATTTCAGATCCCGGTAGTGTTTTCTTTATTTGCACTATTAAATTCGAAGGTATGTTTGGTTCGATAGATTGCGTGCAAGATGATATTACGGGTGAACGAGAATTCTGCTGGGTCGCGTATATTATTTCTTTATTAGTGAGACAAGTTATTGGTTCTTCAACGTAGGTTACGGTTACATTTGTCGTCTCCTTTTTATCCAAAACTGATTTTAAGGTATTAGAAGACTTATAGAATTTCCCTTTGATATACACGCCGTGCTTGGCAGGAGCTAAGATAATGTTTTGATTTCCCATAGATGGGTATCCTATAATTACAGCTGGATACATATTAATGTTTTTTACAACAACAAATGTATCGGCAAACGTGCGATTACCGACTCTGAACTGAATATGAGTTATGCCTATGACGTTTAATTCATTATTTCCTATACCTGAAAGTCTAATTCCTGATTTTTCAATCGGAAAGTTCGAAAACAACAAATGATGTGTCTTCAAATCCATAATATTACGTGGACTACCAGAGTCAAAAAATAACGTAAAGGATTTGTGTTCTAAATTTACAGCATATAAGGTTGGCCGTAACTCATTTTGGCTTATTATTGTATGAATTCGTTGCAAATCTACGGGAGCATGCACTGTTTTACTTAATTCGGCCGTGTGTTTCATAGGAGAATCTATTGTCTCACAATTATATGATAAAACATTAAATTGATTATTCAATACTATTGATGTTGACATGAATGACCTTGACCCAACATCACTCTCTTCCCCTCTAGAGTTAACCATGTGGTATTTGCTTTGCTCTGCACATTCTGAAAATTAGTCTGACCTTGCGAGGTCTGGTTTGACGGCCCAGGCTCAGCGATATTTGAAGAAGTGTTTGTTTGTTTCGGACTCTGAACTGCATTGACTTTTGGTTGTTTCTTCTTATTGTTAAAATGAGGATTTTTCTTTTTATTTCCATATGGAACTGACTATGGAATTGACTGTGTATTTCTGGGATATTGTTGTGTCTTACGCGAGTAACATTGACTATAAGAATGCGTTGCAGTGTTGTGAATTGAGCAAAATTTCGTTCTGCAGTCTGCGCTTATGTGACCTTGACGTTTGCAGTTGTAACACGTCACTCCCGCTACTGGACTGTTAACTACGTTCACTGTTTGTGGTTTTGTTTCATTCTTTGCAAAAACTTGAGTTAACACGGGATCGAGATCTGGACACTTGGACATGTGTTTCTTTATCTGTTTATAGACATCCAATTCCGTACTTGCAGGCGTTAACTTCTTATCAAAACACCGCACTAAAGCTTCAGGCAACATAAGTGTCATGCAAGTTAAATACATTAATCGTAAAAAATCTTTCACGGAGATGTTATCGTTAGTAACCCAAGTGGAATTACCTAAAATGTCCTGATATTCGTTAAGCCTATCAGCTATGAGAGCTGCTCTCTCAATAACATTAAGCCGATTCATAGTGGCTTGATTAAGTGTATTTCGTAACGTTAATACTACATCCAAGGCTTCTTCACCCCCATAGACCGCGCGTAACCTAACTTTGAAATCATCCCAGGTAACTGCTTCTTGAAATGAAACACCTGTTAAATACGCACACGCATCCCCCTTAGAAAAATCTATAAAACTTTTAGCTTCTTGTAATTGTACAAAAGGGTCTACGATTTGTTTGGCATTTAAATGGGCATCAACGGATGAAATCCATGACTCCACATTTTGTGGCAAGAACCCGTTGACCCGACCTTGAAAAGGAAGGATTGCTGACCTGGCATTTACAAGCGTCACAATTGGAAGAGGATTAGTCTGGCCTACACCACTAGGTCCAGGGGTAGGGCTGACAGGAGGAGCCATGACTGCTGTATTTTTTTTTTTCTATCTCTTTGACCCCTTGCAATTCTATCAAAATATCTATATGAGTACAGACGCCCACTGCGTAAACGCATATGTATAATAAAATTCCCCCAACAATGTTACTAATCCCAAAACATTTCCCGAGAATTTCTGAAAGAAAAAGGAATTAGCACAAAGAAAGAAAAATTCTAAATGAGAATTCGGAGTTTCCTTTTAACAAAGTTTAGCAATTCACTCACCCCAGTAATAATCGACTAACAACTCTTGATAACTACACTTCACTACCCAAACTGGAATGAATTCAAAAAATCTGTACTTAGCTTATATATGATGTCGACACGTCCTCTCTCTCTCTCTCTCTCTTGATGTTTTGTTAGCGATGTCTCGTTCTAGTTTCTTGTTGAATGTAGTTCTTCCTGGATATGTTTTGCAATTGTTGAACGCCAGTCCTTGGGTTTCCTAGGATGTTGATTGAAGATTCAGGTTGTATTCTAACATTTGTTGATGTTAGCTGTTTCGTTGGACTATAATACTTAGTCAAAATTGTAGATTCATGTAGATAATGTTGAGTTCTTGAAGATCTTTCTCAGGTTTTACAGCTTTTATTTTGAAGTCTTGATGATTTTTCTCTGGTTTTACAGCTATTATTTTGAAGTCTTGAAGATTTTTCTCTAATTCTTAGAGTTTAACCGCTGTCTTAGAGTTTAATCGCTGTCTTAGAGTTTAATCGCTGTCTTAGAGTTGAATCGCTGTCTTAGAGTTTAACCGCTGTCTTAGAGTTTAA
>NC_090742.1:137330847-137333347 GCF_036898095.1 Palaemon carinicauda
TAACGACCTGGGGATCAGAGCCCCAGGCGAAATCACACAAAGACAAGAGCTTGGCTCCGGCCGGGAATCGAACCCTGGTCGGCAAGCTTATATAGACAGTGACTAACCCATTCGGCCACGAATGGGTTAGTCACTGTCTATATAAGCTTGCCGACCAGGGTTCGATTCCCGGCCGGAGCCAAGCTCTTGTCTTTGTGTGATTTCGCCTGGGGCTCTGATCCCGAGGTCGTTAAGAGAATCCAGACATTAATATATCAAAAATATATATGGCTTATTTTGAATATATATATATATATATATATATATATATATATATATATATATATATATATATATATATATATATGTATACACATAACTTGTTAACCAAGAAACTGAACGTGACAAATATTTAGGTATAAAATCCACATGAAACAAGAAAGTGTAAGAACAAATACCAAACGCTTTCGTTTATCATGTACACTTCCCCGGGGTACATGTGTGTATGTGTGTTTATTTATACATACTTTCTACCGGTGATATATTTAGCCTACTTTATGAGGTCTGGGTAAACAGATTCTGTTCTATGATCTCCTTGAATGATCAACATCTAAAGATAAAACGAGGAACGATATTATCCAGGAGTATATAAGTAATAAGTTAATTTTTCTTCCTTGGTCAATGACAAAAAATAAATTTATCTTTCCTTTGTAACTGAGCGTTTTCCTTTTGAGAACAGAATTATTTAGTTGTTGAACAGTTTTGAGTGGGCTATATATCTTTTTCGAGATGCTTTAAATCTCACTAGTGACTACCAGATAAATTTATTTTGTCTAATATGCAGTTACTGCCAGCTGTGCCATGGTTAATGGAACAAATAAACATTGAATTTTCCGAAGCAACAGATGGTTTTATGATCTAACGTGGAAATTAAAAAAGGAAACCGTCAGAGATAGAATAATATGTAAATGAACCACGATGTAAATATAGCACCTAAGTCGACAATAATTGTACCTTCAACGAAAATTTTGCTATGACATCATACGATTGCATTTCTCCAATTTCACCCGCTATGATTACTTCTTTGCTTCAAAGGCACTATTCAATGTTTTTTCTTGACCCAGATTATATTTCATATTTTCATTATGTTTCTTTTCTGATGTTCAGAGACGTATGCAAAAATATTGTGGCTCAACTACCTGCAACTGAATTTTTTTTTTTTCTGAATTTCTTTGAGTTTTACTGAAATCAAGTAGTTGTTTTAGAACTACTTGAGATAACTTGATATTCTCATATCATTTCCAAGAATTCCTTTGGATAATTTAACATAGATATTTATATATTTATGTAGTGCCTTATAGATATAATGCCAAAAAACCTTGTGATCTGAATAAATAATAATGAAAGTATTAACCAACACAAAATATTGTGAAAGCCCGGTATGTGTGTATATATATATATATATATATATATATATATATATATATATATATATATATATATATATATATATATATATATACATATATACATATATATATATATATATATATATATATATATATATATATATATATATACTACAACAACCAACAAATGCAGCCATTTCTGATCCACTGTAGAACAAATTCCTCAGACATTTCCTTATTCATGTGTGGAGTTTAGCCAATTTACATCACCACGGATTGGTGATGGTGGGATATTTTCGTTGCATCGCTCACAGCAAGCCAACCTAGTATGGGTGGCCCTGACTAGTACATCTTTGTTGAACATGGCAATACATAAAACCTTTCACCATGTTAAGGTATTCCCCCTCAAATGGTTTATATATATATATATATATATATATATATATATATATATATATATATATATATATATATATAAATTTATATATGTATGTATGTATATAAGAGAGAGAGAGAGAGAGAGAGAGAGAGAGAGAGAGAGAGAGAGAGAGAGAGAGAGAGAGAGATTGTTATAAATAGTAATTTAGGCCAAATGTCTATTGTCTAGTTGCAATATTGCACCTATTGATAGCAATGCTATTCATGCAAATTGTCTACAACCCAGCCAAGGCACAGACCCAAGGGGACTGGGACTGCAGTACAGTCAGGCCGGACCCAAATGACATTAGCAATACCTCCAACTCTCAGTATTTATTTATTGGGTACGTTTTGCAAGACACAGTAGCAGTCTGCAGGTGCTCCAGTTGATTGATTTAATACATAAAGATTTCTTGAGACGTGATATTCGTTTCTGAAATAATGAATTAAATTATATATATATATATATATATATATATATATATATATATATATATATATATATATATATATATATATATTTATATATATATATATATATATATATATATATATATATATATATATATATACTAGTATCAACGTAATTTTGAGCTTTCTATTGATGTCATCTAGAAACTACTGGTGTCATTTGCATTTCATCCTTATATACATATGATTAATTGTTTCTGTGATTTACTATTCCAAAGAGATAT
>NC_090742.1:137338347-137353347 GCF_036898095.1 Palaemon carinicauda
TTGCGTCCTGCAGTAGGAAGATCGTGACAACTGAAATTGCTACTTGTAAGCCACTGCGGACTTAGTTCCTTCTCTCTCTCTCTCTCTCTCTCTCTCTCTCTCTCTCTCTCTCTCTCTCTCTCTCTGTATATATATATATATATATATATATATATATATATATATTTATATTTATATTTATATATATATGCATGTTGCATAAGATTTTTCATAACTCTGACAATCCTTTACATTCAGATCTCCTTGGACAATTCTATCCTGTTCGTGATACTAGGCAGGCAGTTAATTCTTGAGGGAAAACTGGAATATTTCAATATATATATAAAGGTTAACTTTTCTGTAAATGCTCCTGGATATTATAAAACTTCTTATTTCCACGATATTTAAATTTCGTTTGTTGAGAATATAAAAAATTAGGGGAAGTCTGGTAAAAAAGAATGTTAAGAAATTGAACTTTTTCTAAAAAAAAAAAAAAAAAATCATGTATTGAGACTCTTTGGGAACTACAATGGATTAGGTAAATGGGAGGTTGATTTAAGGAGCAGTTATAAAATAAAATGGCTCTAGGTATAGATTATAGAATTCTTTCTCTCCGTTCCTCTCTTCACAAACACATACACATACAAACACACACACACACACACACACACATATATATATATATATATATATATATATATATGTATATATATATATATATATATATATATTTATATATATGTATATATATATATATATATATGTATATATATATATACTGTATATATATGAAGTATATATATATATATATACATACATATATATATATATATATATATATATATATATTTCATATATATATATATATATATATATATTCAGACACCTATCAGCAAAAAAACTGCACATAACAAATATTTAAGTATAAATTCCACAGGAAACAAGAAAGTGAAAGACCAAATACCAAGCACTTTCGTGTATTATACACTTCTTCGGGGTACATGTGAGTATGTGAGTATATTTATACATACTTTTTACTGGTGATATATTTAGCCTACTTTATGAGGTCAGGATGAACAGATTCTGTTCTATGATCTCCTTGAATGATCAACATCTAAAGAATAAAACGAGGAACGATATTAGCCAGGAGTATATAAGTAATAAGTTAATTTTTCTTCCAGTGGACAATGACAAAAAATAAATATATTTTTCCTTTGTAAGTGAGCGTTTTCCTTTTGAGAACAGAATTATTCAGTTGTTGAACAGTTTTGAGTGGGCGATATATCTTTTTTGAGATGCTTTAAATCTCACTGCTGACTACCAGATGAATTTATTTTGTCTAATATGCAGTTACTGCCAGCTGTGCCATGGTTAATGGAAAAAATAAACATTGAATTGTCCTAAGCAACAGATGATGGTTTTATGATCTAACGTGGAAATTAGATAAGGAAACAGTCAGAGATAGAATAATATGTAAATGAACCACAATGTAAATGTAGCACCTAAGTCGACAATAGTGTTACTTTCAACGAAAATTTTGCTAAGACTTCATACGATTGCATTTCTATAATTTCACCCGCTATGATTACTTCTTTGCTTCAAAGGCACTATTCCATGTTGTTTTCTTGACCCAGATTATATTTCATATTTTGATAATTTTTCTTTTCTGATGTTCAGAGACGTATGCAAAAATATTGTGGCTCAACTACCTGCAACCGATTTTTTTTTTCTGAATTTCTTTGAGTTTTACTGAAATCAAGTAGTTGTTTTAGAACTACTTAAAATAACTTGATATTCTCATATCATTTACAAGAATTCCTTTGGATAATTTAACACAGATATTTATATATTTATATAGTTCCTTATATATATATATATATATATATATATATGGCCAAAAAACCTTATGATGTGAATAAATATTAATGAAGGTATTAACCACCACAAAATATTGTGAAGCCACGTATGTGTGTATATATATATATATATATATATATATATGTATATATATATATATATATATATGTATATATATATGTATATATATATATATATATATGTACGTATATATATATATATATATATATATACATATATATATATATATATATATACACACACACATATATATATAAATATATACATACATATATATATATATATATATATATATATATATAAACTACAACAACCAACAAATGCAGCCATTTCTGGTCCACTGCAGAACAAATTCCTCAGACATTTCCTTATTCATATGTGTAGTTTGGCCACTTTACATCACCACGCTGCCCAGTGCGGATTGGCGATGGTGGGATATTTTTGTCGCATCACTCATAGCAAGCCAACCTAGTATGGGTGGCCCTGACCAGTACATCTTTGTTGAACATAGCAATACATAAAACCTTTCAAAATGTTAAGGTATACCTACTCAAAAGGGTTTTATATATATATATATATATATATATATATTTATATATATATATATATATATATATATATGTATATGTGTGTGTGTATATATATATAAAAGAGAGAGAGAGAGAGAGAGAGAGAGAGAGAGAGAGAGAGAGAGAGAGAGAGAGAGAGAGAGAGAGAGAGATTGTTATAAATAGTAATTTAGGCCAAATGTCTATTGTCTAGTTGCAATATTGCACCTATTGATAGCAATGCTATTCATGCAAATTGTCTACAACCCAGCCAAGGCACAGACCCAAGGGGACTGGGACTGCAGTACAGTCAGGCCGGACCCGAATGACATTTGCAATACCTCCAACTCTCAGTATTTATTTATTGGGTACGTTTTGCAAGAGACAGTAGAAGTCTGCAGGGTGCTCCAGTTGACTGATTGAATCCATAAAGATTTCTTGAGACTTGATATTCGGGTCTGAAATAATGAATTAATTTACTCTCTCTCTCTCTCTCTCTCTCTCTCTCTCTCTCTCTCTCTCTCTCTCTCTCTCTCTCTCTGAATATATATATATATATATATATATATATATATATATTATATATATATATATATATATATATATACTATATATATATATATATATATACATAATATATATATATATATATATATACTAAGTATCAACATAATTTTTAGCTTTCTATTGATGTCATCTAGAAACTACTGGTATCATTTGTATTTCATCCTTACATACATATGATTAATTGTTTCTGTGCTTTACGATTCCAAAGAGATATTGATCTTTTTATTAATATTATAAGCAATTGTTCGATTTCTATATTCAAATCAGCTGGATAATGCGGGAATAAATTTGAGATCTTCCAAGTTGTGACTGAATAGATTCTGTATCTTTGGTGGAGTTAATTTGAGAGCAGCAACAACTTATTTCAATTGAGAGATTTTACTTATTTCCTAACACTAATCACTACATTTTTTTATCGTTCAACATTATAAAAGCAGTAATTGTGATATACCACAGCTGATAATGCGGTAATGAAAAACGTGAATTTTTAATTGATTTAAGTCATGTCAACCAAGACTTATTGGACAATGGAATAACAAATAGTTTGACTGTTGTGTGTTTCTTTTACGTATAAATAGGCCTTTTATGAACATCTGTTATTCAGAAAGAGCTAACTAGTTGTATGTATAATTTGGAAAATAGCATAACTTTGAATACCCATTTTACATTATATTCAGATTTTGTAAAAAGATTTTTGTTCCAATTTTCATGCAGAAATTATACTGAATACAGATATTAGAATTTCTTCCTCGTATTATATATATTTTTGACATACTGTGAAAGTATTTTTGTTTGTGGTGTACCAATTTTTGTGGTCTTCGTGGGTGGGCGAATCCACGAATTTACAAATCCAACGAAAATATTCATACACTGTCAGATTTTGGTATTGAACTTGGACACATTTGATTTGTGTTGGTGACCTACATTTTCTAAACCATTGTGGATTACTAATTATTTTTATTTGTTATTGTGAATATGTGTTATTTTGGTGTGCACTATAATAATTATTTTTTTTCTTTTATAGGTTTAGTTATTTTCAGATATTACTACAGTTTATTTCTTTTATTTTATTATTCTTTGTCTATATTTTGAATTTTTTCATATATTTTTTGAATGAAGATAAAATTAAAATCATAGTTTTTTATTTCATATTTGTTTTAATAATTTCTTCAATAAATAACAATACATTACATAACAAAAATAGTATTAGCTACTAACATGCATAAAACATGTTTTCAGCACTACATATAAAAGAATTAGATATGCAGTTTGATGTGCAGACTGCTGGGTTTGGTAGGCCTGGTGTAGTAGGTTCGTTGGTCTTGACAGAGCCAGTTTTCAACCACTGCGTTAACGACATTTTTGAAAGTCATATGCCTACTAACTATCCTGTCTCTATTTAAAGGCTGTTAATTTCCACTGAGTAACAACAAAATATTTTGAGTAATGTTTTAGTTAGAGATGCTATATTAGAAGAGTTTGGGTAGTTCTGTAATTTTCTTTTTTGGCGGCGACATTATAACCATTTGTAGTGATAAGTAATCCCTTAACCAATGTTAATTATTAAAATTTTCAATAAATGAATAAAAGCAATGTATTGCAAATGAACACTTTATCATAATTGGGGCTCATAAGTTCCAAAACAGAGATACACGAATTTAAGAGTCCACGAACCAACATTTTTTATGAAACAACGAAAATTGGTACCCACGAATTAAAGTACATTCACAGTAAGAGGAAAACATTGGCAAGCTAAAGTACTCACTCTATTACGTCAAAGTTTTAGCAATGAAGTAAGTATTATCAGGGCTATGCGTATATTCTGTTTTTCCTGCTTTATAAAAATATTACACCTCACTAAGTATTCTAGCTCCCAAATTAGTTATTTTTGAGTAGCCTGATACTCCTGTTACACATATAGAATATATGATACGAATACATGCTGGCAAAGATTACTTTTCTAAACATACTAATTCCAGACAAAATGCTTCTTTGGCTATATACTTGACACTGCTTTACAACATACATAAACCTGACGAGAGACTTAAATGCTCCATAATATTATTTAATTTTGTGAAAATTTACTCCGAACAAAAAATTTCTTATTTTGAATAGTCTTCAATGCAGTAGAATAACTATGCTGGTGCCTCGCCATCTGGAGAATCTTATTAAAAAAAAAAAATCAAGAAAATAAAAATACAAAAGGAAATAAAATCTCTTATTCTTAAATCTGCTGATGCTATAAATTCCATAGCCGGCGTTTCTCTCCATTCCTTTAACATCAGCACCATTATAGTCCGGACTACAATGAAGTCCTTAGACAGGGCTTCCTCCACCCAACCCCACCCCCACCAACAGTCGTTTCATTGAGTGACATCTTTGATAGCCCCATGAGGTCAGCCGCCAGGAATAATTCCCAGTCCCGTCCATCATATATGATTGGACTTTTCATATCATCTCGATGGGAAAGTTTTTCTTTTGAAGGAACGAAGTCTTTATCACGGTGTTTTATCTTTTAGAAAAAAGATTTGAATGGTTATATCTTTTTCATAATTTAACATATCTTCCTGACCTTTGGTATTTTATCAAGAGCCTATTCCTATCGTGAAAAAGTAAAATGTTTTCCTTTGCATTTCGTTTGTTAATGCTCAGATTTTCTTATAACAAAACTTGATAGTGAAGAAGCATGAAATAGGAAAAATTTAAAAACAAGTATCTGTTTTTTGGCACTGGACCAAAAAAACTAAACTAAAACACACATGATAAATATATATATATATATATATATATATATATATATAAATATGTATATATATATATATATATATATATATATATATATATATATATATATATATATATATATGACAAATTCGAAGATAATTTGTATTTTTCCTAACCATACAAACCTTAGCTATTTACAAAGGGTATTACTTTTAGCGTAGCTGAAATGGCGAGCCATTAGAATTTAACGAGGGTGTATTACCCCCGCGCTAGTTAGCGGGGGGGTAGGGGAGTGGTAGCTAGCTACCCCTCCTCCCCCTCACACACAGGTGAATACTCACTTTCACTTAGAGGTAGGACTTGTCTTGGGGGACAGGGCTGGCGGGCAAATATGTGTAAATAGCTAAGGTTTGTATGGTTAGGAAAAATACAAATTATCTTCGAATTTGTCATTTGTTCCGTAACCGAAATACAAACCACGCTATTTACAAAGGGTGACTTATCCCTTAGGAAGGGTGGAAAGTCCCCAGCCATACTGGCTTTGGCTTTACCCGGGGACTCAGAATCCGAGTGAGTCGCACTCGAGAAAAGGAGTCCCTGCACCTCACAAGTTCCTTGCACCGCAAGGAACCATGTGGCCTACGTAAGCTTGTGTGTGAAGGAAGAAGTGTGACCCGTCTTAGGCAGTTGACCTGGAGTTCCAGAAGGAACTCTGGGTTAGGACGTTCCCAATACCACCTCGTCAGGGTATGGGGGACGCGACAGTATTGACTCAATACTCGGAACACAAGGAAGCATGGTTTACCTGCAGAGGTTCGAGGTCAGCTATGCAGAGACCAGGATGCTGCTTCCCCGTAGAGGGGATGATGAAGAAAGAAGTAAGGGCCAGACATACTTCTTTCGTTCATGCAGACTAAAACCTGATAACAATGCCCTCAACCTTCTGCTACCTGTCCAAAAAGGAGCCTGAGGTTAGACCAGCTGTTGTGTAGCCACCACAGAGCGATAGAAAACGTATCGAGACTCCTGTGGGTCACGCCCTGCAGGAAGCGGGCTGCGAAGGTCATCAGACGCTTCCAGACTCCAGCTTGTAGCACCTGCGTCACAGAGTAGTATTACTCGAAGGCGAGGGACGTTGCGATGTATCCAACATCGTGCTGTAGGGCGACGTGACGGGGGAGGGTCTGAAGACAGGTCGAGATGAATGTCCTTGAGTCCGGGCTGAAGAGGTATACTGGTGACTCTCCCCCCATGTCCTCCTTGTGTTCCCAAATCGGCTGCAACTGAGGCCAAACTGCAGCTGTTCCCAGCGCTAACCTCTCGATTCCTGTACTGGCAAGAAAGAGAAGGTCTTGGGACATCAGACACAGAATGGAGACTCAAAATCTTGAATGAATCGGACCGAAGGGTCGGGACCCTCAGATTCTGAGTCTAGCCAACAACTCAGGAGCGAGCCTGAATGTTGCCTTCCCCTCTTCCTTAGAAAGGGGGGGAGTAGTAAGAGACCAAGAAGATTGCTTACACACTGGCCGTGGCCAGAGTGAGCAGAAGACCCAAGGCGGAATACAATCCGAGGCCTGTCGTAAAAGGGTCTTGAGAAGATCTCTTAAAGGACTAAAAGTCCGAGCCATGCTCCAAGTTGGAGGTCTTCCTCCGACTAGGGCAGGGACGATCGTAGCTTCGCATGAGCGAAAATAGATCCAGCGGGCAGGAAAAAGTTATTCCTTTAAGCCTGAAGGTCAGGGAAAGGCTGAGCGACAGGCTTCATTGCCAAGAGCGGAAAGGAGTTTCCTCCCGCCGAAAGGCAATAAGACCGTTATTGCTGGAGAAGAGGCCTCACGGGAAGAGGTATATCTCCCACGGCACCAACCACCTTAGACTCTTCACTTTGCCTGGGAGACCCCTGTGGATGACTATCGCAGATGACGCGACCTCCGTACCGCGACTGTAGCGGGTTGTCTCTTCTAGAGGAGGAAGCGTAGTGTCTCCAGGCATGAAGCCGAAGCGACGCCCCGGTTCGGGAGAGATGTCGCAGTGTGGTTGCTTGAGTAGCCTGCGCCGTGGGAGAAGCTCTCCCGGGAGTTCCGTCAGGGGAAGCAGAGGGTCCAGAAACCGTTCTGCGCATAGTCCCAGTGGAGCTCTCCCATTGAAAGGTTGACAGACAACCTGGTTTTGTTGAGACCCATTGTCCGCAGACAAAAAGGAGGGAAGACGCAGGCGTCGAAGTTGTCCCACCATCACCGGAATGCATCTTGCCAGAGTCTCGGGGTCTGAGACTGGGGGGAAAACTAGCGGAAGCTTGAGGTTCCAAGCTGTCGCGATCAGGTCCCCCAGATCAGCACTTGCTGGTTACCCAAGGTCAAAGACCCCTAGGTACACTCTCTCTATGAGGCTCTGCTTGGATAGTCTGAGAGAAACATTCCCCTGCCTGGAATGAGAGAGCCGATGGTGGAATTGAGAGAATCTCAATCATCCCGGTATCTCTACTGCAAGATGTGAAGGTGTGAAAATGCGTCCCCTGCTGGTTAGCATGAAGTCGACACGCAACGGGGCGACTTGGCAGGAGCGGTAGGACTGAAGAGGGGCCAGACTAAGGCCCTTAAGCCTGCCTGAATGATGGAGAGGTATCCTTCAGGTCTTGACCATAGGCCTGGACCGGAACATGCCCCCCCCCCCTTTCCTTTGACGAGTCCGAGAACCGCATCAAGAATGTGGGGAAAGGACGAGAATATCCACTACCATCAAGAGGCTCCATAGGTCAACACCCATTGCAGGTTTAATAGTTCCGCTGGTCCCATAGGGCCAGGGAGTCCGGTTAAACATTGCCTGAAGCCACCGGAACTTGGATCGCCCCACATGGAACTTATCCTGAGGCGACCGTTCGGACTATAAACGGGTCAATGAGGAAAGAAGAACTAGGAAACGTTCCAAGGTAGGGCTGAAAACTCTGCTTGACTGAGAACAGGTACTGCGACTCTCCTCAGTCTTGCCACAGTCAACCGAAAGGAAGGCTCGGAGGATGTGGTAACAGAATCTGGCGTCCCCAGGTGGTCACCCATCCAAGTGCCGACGTTGCTTAACCTCGCTGGACGGACGAGAAGCGGGGTTTCCAACGTGGTAAGGCGGTTGACTCAATATCATGGCCAGATACTCCAGATGTTGAGGCAGAGGAAGAGAAGGCTCCAAGCAAAATACCATGAGCCCACACTCATGGTCAGCATTCGGAAGCTTTTCCCGGCGCTGAAGAAGGTCGAAACCCGAGCCTACCGGAGTTGACCAGCCCTCCAAACAGCAGAGGAGGCGGAAGTCTGCACCTGAGCGGCCAAGAGGAAGGCAGGGAGAGTTCTCTGGGGAAACAAACCTGCTATGCCACGGCGGGATAGCCACACTGCATCATAAGCAGGAATACTTGCAGTTTAGGCTGAATTCGACGAGCACCCTGGAAGATGGATGGAATGGAAACTGAAAGTACACGTCCTTCCGATCCAGGGTTAAAGGAGTCCTGTCGCCTCGTTACCAGTCTGATCGATTCTGCTGGTCTACGCTGGCCGAAGTTTGTTCGACAAACTTGATCAGGGCTGAGAGGTCGACTATGGACATCCCCTCTCAGATCCTTCCTTACAAGAAAGGATCGACTGAGGGGGCCGGGGGTGAAGCCGTCGATGATCCCAAGGAAGACCTTCGCCTAAGGTATGGATCATTCTGCCCAACCGGGCAACTCTGCTGATGCTATGGCATAGAGGTTCAGAGACACTGAATTCGCTGACAGAGACGGCAGGCGCGATATCCTTGGCTACTCACAGAGATTGTGCGGGAATGGGCATCGGGAAGCTGTCATTCGGATGAGTAACCTTAAGCATCCTCCCAGCGAAAAAACCTGCAATCCTAGAGTTCGTGAACTCCTTTTAGGACTATGCCCCCCCGGGGGAGTCTCCCGTGCCATCTGTTCCTGACAGGAGGAAACTGCAATTGGACACCTTGTCCCAGTTGTCGTAGCCGATAACTTAGGCCGACGTGGTTGAAAGAAAAGGGAGCTGGAGCCCTGCAGAGTCTGGAAGAAAGCGCCTTGGAGGAGTGAAACCGGAAGTCGATTTACTCCGCACAGCAGATGTTTAAGTCTCTGTCCTTGGGCAAAGACAAAACTCTTCTCAAGGATGGAAGGGTGTCTGAGGTCGTTGACCTCCACAGATGAGACACCCGAAGGAAGCCTTCAGTCAGTGCGTCCAGATGGTAAAACATCGAGCTTGTCCGCAAGTAGATACTTAACGACGAAAGGCCAAGGTGCCTGAGCTCGAGAGGAGGAAAGTACCCTTGATCTTCCTGTAGCTTCCTTGAACCAAACCTCGGGCCGTAACCGAGGAGGGAAAGAACCTGGTAAGCTCCCAGAGGAAGAGGTAAGCAGTCACCCCTTGTCCGATGGAGAAATCTTCAACGGAAAGCCCCCCCGCCAAAAATCCTTCCAGGGCGGGAGAAGGAGAGAGTACTCGTGCAGGAGAGGGGACCCTCGAGACCGACCTCTTGGGAACCAACTTCGCCCTGGGGGAAGTCACCACGAAGTCCACTCCTCTCTTTCTCTTCAGCGTAGGAGAGACAGCCGCTGGTTTGTTACCCTGGCCGGTGAGTGCTGGTTTCATAACCCTCATTAACGCCCGTGCCAGCGGATCAAACCATGTCTGCTGCTCCAAGGACACAGAGTCCGAAATCCTCGCTAAGGTGAAAGGGATCGGGCGATCCTTTGGAGAGGACACGACGGTTCCTGCCTGAAAAGAAGGTGGGAAGAATGCTGTACTGACCTGTCTTCGTCCTGCACTACCAACCTGTGCTTGGATGGAGGTGATCCCGAGTGCCGCCTAGGAGCACGCGTCCCTGCTGCTACCACCGGCTGTGGAATTCGCCGCGAACTATGGTCGCGCGAGGGCGAACGGTCGCGCAAAGGCGAATGGTCGCGCGGGCGCACAGGCGAGTGGTCGCGCGGGCGCGCAGGCGAGCGGTCGCGAGGGCGCGCAGGCGAGCGATCGCGCGGGCGCGCCGGCGAGCGATCGCGCGGGCGCGCCGGCGAGCGATCGCGCGGGCGCGCCGGCGAGCGATCGCGCGGGCGCGCAGGCGAGCGATCGCGCGGGCGCGCAGGCGAGCGATCGCGCGGGCGCGCAGGGGAATGGGCGTGACGGCGAGGGATCGTGCTGCCGCGTAGGTGAAGAAGATCGCTGGCGGTAAGCGATGGCGAGCAGCATGTGTAGGTGAATGATCGCGTGATAGGGTGCGATGGTGATCAGCATCCGCAAGAGGGCGAGCGTTCAGGGTTGTGCGATGAGGAGCAGCATGCGTAAGCGGGCTATCGTGCAGGGTTGTGCGATGGCGAGCAGCATGCGCAGGTGAATGATCGCGTGAAAGGGTGCGATGGTGATCAGCATCTGCAGGAGGGCGATCGTTCAGGGTGGTGCGATGAGGAGCAGCATGCGTAAGCGGCCAATCGTTCAGGGTTGTGCGATGGCGAGCAGCATGCGCAGGTGAATGATCGCGTGAAAGGGTGCGATGGTGATCAGCATCTGCAGGAGGGCGATCGTTCAGGGTTGTGCGATGAGGAGCAGCATGCGTAAGCGGGCAATCGTTCAGGGTTGTGCGATGGCGAGCAGCATGCGCAGGTGAATGATCGCGTGAAAGGGTGCGATGGTGATCAGCATCTGCAGGAGGGCGATCGTTCAGGGTGGTGCGATGAGGAGCAGCATGCGTAAGCGGGCAATCGTTCAGGGTTGTGCGATGGCGAGCAGCATCTGCAGTTGAGGGTCGCGCGATGGCGGTCAGCATCTGCAGTTGAGGGTCGCGCGATGGCGGTCAGCATCTGCAGTTGAGGGTCGCGCGATGGCGGTCAGCATCTGCAGTTGAGGGTCGCGCGATGGCGGTCAGCATCTGCAGTTGAGGGTCGCGCGATGGCGGTCAGCATCTGCAGTTGAGGGTCGCGCGATGGCGATCAGCATCCGCAGTTGAGCTAGTAGCTGGCGAACCATGTTCCTTCAGAAGTGTTGGAGAACGTTGGCGTGCCAGCTGTAACACACGTGGGCGATCTGGAGATCGCTGGCGAGCTGATGATCGCTGACGAGCTGACGATCGCTGGCGAGCTGATGATCGCTGACGAGCTGATGATCGCTGACGAGCTGATGATCGCTGACGAGCAGAAGGCTACGCGTGGAAGCCTGCGCAAAGAAGAAGAGTCCTTGACCCCGACCTGAACCGAAGTTCTAGATCGCGAGGGCGAACGTGGGCGCACAGGGCACGTAACAGGAACCACAGGGAAGATCATCTTGAAAGCGCTGACGAACAGGAGAGCGCTGACGAACAGAAGGGCGCGCAGGGAAACCCTGACACGCAAGGGAAGAACCCCCGTGGGGGCAACCCTTTGCCCCGAAGGGATCGTTGTCCGCCGGGAGACTGATGTCCGTCGGAAGACCGCTGTCCGTCGGGAAGACCGTTGTCCGTCGGGAAGACCGTTGCCCGTCGGAAGACGAGATTAGACTGCTGTCCATCTGCACCAAGACGGAAGATCGAGAAAAAGAAGTTGTAGGCTGCAAACGGAGATTCAAAAAGGCGCCTCAAGCACCCTTATAGGGAGATGAGAGGCCCTTACGACGAGGCGGACGGAGGGCCTTACGGCGAGGGAGGCCAACAGCGACAGCAACAGAAGAAACCTCCGAAGAGGAGTCTCTATGAGTGTACTCTCTCGCGAACGAAAGAGAAACACTTCGTGGAAGAGACTGGTCAGCCAGTGACCTAAGAGGGGCAATCCTCCGAAGAGGAGCTCCTGCAGTTGCCCAGCCCCTTGAGCGAAACTGCAGGTGCGACCGCTCAGCACCAAGAGCATAGTCGCACGAAAAAAAGGCAAGAGAAGAACCCCCCAAAAGAGGAAAAGCTCAAGCCTGGACAGGAAAAAACTTCCCTCGGAAGGAAAGTTATCCGCCCAAGGAGGCAAGCCTCCTGACTGTTCTAAAATGAACTGGAGAGCTGTCCGTCGACACGGGAGTACTACCAGTAGAAGGAGACACGCCCCTGACGACAATACAAGGGGGGAGGCAGCAACAGCCGAATCCCCAGGACTCAACCAGACAGCTCACACCGTTGCTATATTACAGAAACGAACTAGATCGGTAACTGTAAAAAAATAAAACAAATAATATTAGTACACATTCATTCCCCCGGGAAGGCTCCGAAGAGGAATCCCGAGGAAAAGGAAAAAGAATTACACAACAGGCACGTGCCCTCACAACCACTTACACTCGCGGAAGGAGAGCTGTAACCAAAACAGAATTATAACAATTATAATTATGTAACTATGTAATTATGTAATTTAAAAATGAATGAACACTAAAGAAAAAACGAAAACCCCGAAAGGAATCGTTCTACAAGCTGAAAAATTAACAACTACAATTAGATTCATAAACTAATTGAGACAAAATGTACGGCGTAGCAACCCCACCCACACGGGAAGGAAGCTACAAGGGCGTAGTAAAACATAGTAAAAGGGTGAACGACCTCAAGAGAGAGAGAGAGAGAAAGACCGAAGTCAAACTCGATTGCAACCCAAAAAATTAGGCCGTGGTGGCCTAACTGCCGAGGCCTCCACGTAGATATCGTACACTACACACACCTATCTGAAAAGGAAACTTACTTATTTCTATACTCAAATATATATACAAACATGAAAACATGTTTACATATATATTGAGTAAAAGAAAAGTAAGCGATTAAGTAAAGACAAAACAGACAATGGCTGCCAAGCGAGGACCAAGACAGAGACGTCTGTCACAGTCCGAGCCAAAAGTGAAAGTGAGTATTCACCTGTGTGTGAGGGGGAGGAGGGGTAGCTAGCTACCACTCCCCTACCCCCCCGCTAACTAGCGCGGGGGTAATACACCCTCGTTAAATTCTAATGGCTCGCCATTTCAGCTACGCTAAAAGTAATACCCTTTGTAAATAGCGTGGTTTGTATTTCGGTTACGGAACAAATATATATATATACGTGTGTTTGCAGGTACAGTTTTAGTGTCATATGAATATGGTGGAATACTTAATCAGGTCATCCCATAAATTTTTTTACTTCGTAGATTAAGGTTTAATAAAGGAAAGATATCACTATTATCGATTTTATAGTTACAATATTATCGACTGTTGAAATCATAAATGAGACGAACAAGTGCATTAGGCTTTGCTTATAATCAGGATCTTTTCACATAAATAAGTACGGAAATAATGGGTTGTAGTCTCCTGGATTATTGTTATAGAAATTCTGACTTTAATTTTCTTTATCAGGAACAATTAATATTTTTGCTAATGTCTTATTTTGGAAACAGACATTTCCTGTAGGAACATATTCTCAATAATAATACGTTAACGAATGTATTATGATTGAGAAAATATAATATTCATAACGAAAAAAAAAAACAATAAAATGTAGATAGTAGACATAAAAGGTACACTCATTTCAAAATGTAAAATCCTCCCATGAACTATGCACAGCATTGTAAAAATAATCCTCAGGATCTTAATGTAAATCTCTTCCTGTCTCGGACATGTAGGTGCAGTTTTGCTGTCGTGATTATGGGGGAAGATATACTCCCATCATCCAAGGTAGTTGATGGTTACTTCATAAAGATTGTTTAAATCATAAAAGAGACGAACAAATGTAATATGGTGGAATATAAATCATAACCCGGTCACCCCAGGGAATGTGATATCTTCTCTTCCTAGAGTGAGGTAAACTTCATGAATGTCACCTTTATGAAGTTGATAGTCACATTATATAGACTGTTGGAATTATAAATGAGACTATAAAATATCATGCTTTGCCTAGATAAACAATCTAGTCACAGAAATAATGGGGTATAGTCCAATGGTGTAATGTTTTAGAAATTCGGACTTCATTCTAAATTTGTCTTTACCAGGAGCAGCGATTATAAAAAATGTTGCTTAAACCAGTCCTCCGTTTTATATTGCTATCCTTTTGTGATATGAATTTTCATCATGACAATTCCTATGCCATATTTTCTCACTTTTCATCATCTGAGTAAATAAGAAACTTTCGACAGAATGCTTGCCGACGGAGTCCCTACTTGCACTGGCAACAATGGCAAAAAGATGTGGGACATGAAAAAAGACAAAAACTGTTATTTCTGGAATTTTAAATTCTGAAAAGTTGAGATTTTACATGCATACATACCTTAATGCATGCATACGTGTATACATTATATATATATATATATATATATATATATATATATATATATATATATATATATATATATGTATATATATA
>NC_090742.1:137355847-137358347 GCF_036898095.1 Palaemon carinicauda
GCATCCATTGTTCATGTACCGGGAGGATTAACGATCCATAAAGGACGGGTTCCTGAGACCAACATTCCAACTCAATATAAATTAAGAGGATTGGTGTGTTCAATCATATCCGTTGTCTTGTAACCCCAAAATTGCTGCCACTTTTTTTGTTCCTTGTTGCTTTCTGGAATCCTTATAGTAAAAATAAAGTTTATTCACCATCGGCAACAGACGGATTGATATGGCCTATACGAAATGTCCCTGCTTAGCGTTCTGATGGACGTGATATCGAGTCTTTGTGAGCTAAGGATTGGGGTTTGGGGAAGCTATAGGTCTGCCTGCTGAGTCATCAGCAGCCATTGCCTGGCCTCGACTGGTCCCAGCTTGGGTGGAGAGGAGGTTTGAGCGCTAATCATGTGGTTATATGATCAGTCTTTAGGGCATTATCTTGGTAGGACACTGTCACTATCCCTCGCCTTCATCATCCATGAGCGACCTTTAGAAATACAGCAACAAAGATGGCTGGCACTTTTTCTGCTTCCTTTTTGCAATCTGTAGTAAAAGTAAAGTCTACTCAGCATTTGGCAGCTGCAACCGGTCATCATGCACCCGTAAGGAGTAAATATTTTGTGGGAGTTAATCAGCCCTAACAATAGTCAACCTCGATTTTTTGTGGTCACCTGGATCTGTTTATCATGATATAAGGCATTGCAACAGTCACTCCGGGGACCCAATGTGGCAGACTAATAAGGGTTTTAACGAAAGCTCGACTTGAACATAACTGTCTTTATTCAAAAAGTTAACGAGCTTACATATACAACCGGTTGAGGGCAACAATGGCACAAAATTCCAACAATATGAAACATGCAATGGAAAGCTTAAACAGGCTGTTCTATTATCAGTGCGGGAAAGAGCGAGAGATAAAAAAAAAAAGATATTACAGTGTATGAGCGTGTATGAAATCCATCTGTGTTACAGGCCGGACATCATCTTAATTAACTGAGTTAACCTTCTGATATGTAGCTACACATAACTTCACTGTATTTCACTTTGAACAGCCTCGTCCATTGCTTCAGATTATGCCACATGAACCAATCCTCTCTGCTGTTTAACTAAGAATGAAGTCACTTTCAATTCATTTTTGGATAAGGCTTTCATGGGTAATTAACAGTGTCAAAGAGAAAAAGAAGGCGTAGAGTCTTGAGATCAAGATTAGAAGGTCGGTGTCTGTATTATTATTATTAGTAGTAGTAGTAGTAGTAGCAGTAGTAGTAGTAGTAGTAGTAGTAGTAGTAGTAGTAGTAGCTAAGCTACAACCCTAGTTGGAAAAGCAAGATGCTATAATCGTAATGGCTACAACAGGGAAAAATAGCCCAGTGAAGATAGAAAATAATGAAATAAATAAATGATAGAAGAAATCATTAACAATTAATTGGTTTAATAAAATAGTTTCAAAACAGTAACATCAAAACAGATATTTCATATATAAACTATAAAAGGACTTAAGTCAACCTGTTCAACATAAAAGTATTTGCTGCAAGTCTGAACTTTTTGTACACAGTTTGTTATATTATGATATATGGGGTTAGACAGGAGGATGATAAATACGGTTGAAATAGGGAATGA
This sequence comes from Palaemon carinicauda, assembly GCF_036898095.1. Lineage (NCBI taxonomy): Eukaryota > Metazoa > Arthropoda > Malacostraca > Decapoda > Palaemonidae > Palaemon > Palaemon carinicauda. Next base: position 137,357,453 of record NC_090742.1, read on the forward strand.
ACTTAATAATAGGTATAAAAAATGAGGAGGTAAAAGTTAGAAATATAGTTTTTCTCGACAGAGAGTGCTAATATCTGACTTTCAATTACATGAAAGTGTACGTGACATTTTGACACCCGCAATCGTTTCTGCTTTCATTCGAAATAGAAACAAAATGCATTTTTTTTTTACAAACAAAAACTGATTAATCAAAACTGAAACAATAGCAGAAATTGCCCTGATCTAAACTTTTACCTTCAGGTGAACGCAACCGAAAAGCCTGGCGCCATTACCTGATTGCTCTCTCTCTCTCTCTCTCTCTCTCTCTCTCTCTCTCTCTCTCTCTCTCTCTCTCTCTCTCTCTCTCTCTCTCTCTCCATTTTAGCATATTATTTTTAAAGTGTTTTGAAACATTCACTATATTGGGAACATGATCGTGATATTATTTAATACATATTTACTTTTTTTTACCAAATACTGTAGGAACACAAAAGGATTGAATAGATAAAGCGATATTTACTTAGATGTGTAATCATATCATCATAATCATCTCCTCCTACGTCTATTGACGCAAAAGGTATCGGTTAGATTTCGCTAGCCATCCCTATTGTATGCTTTTAAATCAATACCATTCATCATGTCCTAATTTACACTTCGTAATCGTCCCCATGCAATCCTAGGTCTTCCTACTCTTCTAGTACCTTGTAGAGCTAAGCTGAACGTTTAGTGAACTAATCTCTCTTGGGGAGTGCGAAGAGCATGACCAAACCATCTCCATCTACCCCTCACTATGATCTCATCCACGCATGGCACTCGATTAATCTCTCTATTAGTTTCATTTCTAATCATGTCCTGCCATTTAACTACCAATATCCTTCGGTTGAATATTGTTTCATTGTCATACCACGACTCATGT
>NC_090742.1:137363347-137373347 GCF_036898095.1 Palaemon carinicauda
CAATGAAAATTCAAGGCCCCTCACTTGTAATCCTGATCCTGGGTATATAATAGCTCGTCGTACACCAGACACCAGACCATAACAGCTCCGATCAACCAATGAAAACCAATGAAATTTCAAGGCCCCTCACTTGTAATCCTGATCCTGGGTATATAAACCCCTGACTGTAGATACCTGGAACCAATAAAACATCCAACCTATTCCCAAGCCCCAGGAAGACTCGTACAGACCTATTGCCCTCATTAGCTGTACAGAAAAGGTTGCAGAAAGGATGGTCCTAAACCGGCTTAAATGGAATGTCGGTGATCTGCACCCCAGACTGTACGGTTTCACTGAGGGCATAGGAATGCACGAATGCATTGTCGATGTCATGGCCGCCGTTAACAACAGGAAAGCCCTAGTTGTCTTTATAGATCTAGAAAAGGCCTACGAGCTGGCCAGCGCTCAGGCCATACTGTTCTCCCTGGTAGGGAAGCGAGTCCGAGGTCATCTCCTGTCGTGGGTTCAACAATATCTCCAAAACAGGGAAGCCGGAGTTTCCTTCCAAAGAGCCACCTCTCCCTTCCTCCCTCTGGAAAACGGCATTCCCCAAGGGGGCATCCACAGCCCCTTCCTGTTTAACATCCTAATTTAAAACCTGCTTAAATTGGACCTCCCCAGGGGCATAGAAATGTTCATATATGTTGATGATATATGCATTTTATGCCCCTACTTTGTTCAGAACAGGCCAAGAGCAATGCAGAGTGCCCTCGACACCATAGGTAGGGAGTGCAAGGAGCTGGGCCTCAAGATCAACTCTGTGAAAACCAAGGCAATGGCGGTCAAGCATGATTTCGACCCTCCCAACCTAGTCATTGACAACACTTCCATTGAGTGGGTCAGTGACTATAAATACCTCGGAATCATCTTGAACCGACAATTATCCCCGGCAAGCCAGGTAAAACATCTCCAGCACAGGATCTCGTCGCGGTTCGTAGCCATGAAGAGAATCACTTCCCTGAGCAAAGGTGCATCCCACCTATTGCTTAGGAAGTTCCATGTGCAAGCCATAGTTTCACAGGTGGAATACGCAGCCCCCGCACTGATGGGCCTCCCAACCGGGCTGTTGACCTCGCTGGAAGTCATACAGAATAACAGCATGTGGCTCATTGCGGGTTACCCCATGTGGACTAGGCTGCACTTGCTGCGAGCCGAGACTGGCCTGCTGCCCCTGGCCAACAGAGATGACATAAGGCTCTGTGCCATTGTATGTAAAACCCTGAAAGCAGGAAGAGTATCCCCCCTCAGGAATAAGCTGCGGGGAATACTCAACCTGCACGAGGAACTGGACCCCCACCCTACTTATGTGGGACGCATTCTGCAGGCTATCAGAAGGATGGGCGCACAACAAGAGGTCTTGGTTATGAGAAAAGACAATGTCCACGAGTTGTATAGTTCCCCAGCCCCATGGAACCCCGACCCAATTAAAGTCAATTTCACTACCCTCCCCACCGCCAAAGCTCTTTGCTCCCCCCAACTACTGCTACAGGCAGCTCAGCACGCAATAAACCAAACTAATGCCAATAATAACTATTTCACAGATGGGTCGTGGATCGGAGTATTCCTGCAACAGTGGCTGCGGTGTTCTCAAGCAACTACGTGGACAGCTAGAGGCTGTCTAATCACGCCTCCACATTCCAGACAGAGTTAGTTGCCATAGCCAAGGCCCTTGCGGATTTGTTAAGCAGGCAAGAGGACACAACCGTCCACACCGATTCCAGAGGGGCCATTCAGGCCATTGCAAACAACAGGGTGACTGAGAATGTGCGACTGCTCACCACCATCAGAGCAACAGCACAGATCCACGCGCAGAGGAACCGTAAAATCACCCTCAACTAGATCCCCAGCCAGGTGGGGGTACATGGGAACGAGGTCACTGATAGGATGGCAAGTAACGCACTTAAGTGTGCAACAGTGGGCATAAGCCTAATTGCCCTGGGAGGTTCCATGACAGCCAGGTGGTACACGCAGGTCACAGAAATGAACCCACATGATATCACAAGGGACACCAACAGAAGGTTAGCCGTCATCATTCATTGCCTCCGGTTGGGCTACATATGTTGCTGGCAAGTCGTCAGGGACGAGGACCGACCCTGCCAACACTGTGAAGTCCAGTCTGGAGACGACCCACTGGACCACTACCTCCTCTTCTGCCCCAGTACCACAATACTCCGTCAGACACTGTCCACCCCCCCCCCCCCCCACCTCTTACAGCTGAAATAGTAACAAAACATGTTTTGGAAAACATCCCTATATACAGTGCCTTCCTCTCAAGGTGACACCCTTAAGTTAAGTAAAAAGAAAAAAAAAAGGGGGGGTGTATGTACCCCCAATTTTCTGCCTACTACTAATCGACTTTCACTCTCCTTCCCATGCCCTTCAACTCACATGGGACTCACTGCAATACTACTATCTCTCCTACTCAACCAGCACTCCAGGGATAGTTTACGCCCTCACAAATTCTGCCTACCACTCAATACCTTAAAGCTCCTTCCCAAGACCTCCTACTCACATGGGACTTACTACTATGCTCCTTTCCCTTAGACTAAAATACCTTTCCGCTCGTGGCTCCAGGGGCCTGACCCCCACCTGATAGGGAAGCAAGAAGATGCCGCCGCCATCAACAAGCCCCTTACTTTGCCTCCCAGCAAAGGCAGCCTAACCTTCTGTCACTCGGCAGTCATACGGGATAATATAAGGAAGATCAGGGGTCCTGCTTCACAGGAATTCTTGGAATTCATTTTATGGTAACAGCTTCTGGCCAGGTGGGGATTCGAACCACCACCTGTTCGGCTTGAGACTATGCCTGCAGTGACCATGCCGACTGAGCTATCAAGAGAGACACTTGGAATTCATTTTATGGTAACAGCTTCTGGCCAGGTGGGGATTCGAACCACCACCTGTTCGGCTTGAGACTATGCCTGCAGTGACCATGCCGACTGAGCTATCAAGAGAGACTCTTGATAGCTCAGTCGGCATGGTCACTGCAGGCATAGTCTTAAGCCGAACAGGTGGTGGTTCGAATCCCCACCCGGCCAGAAGCTGTTACCATAAAATGAATTCCAAGTGGATATATATTCCCAGATAGAATTTGGTATTAAATGCCATTCGTGGGTGATATATATATATATATATATATATATGTACATATATATAAGTATATATATGTGTGTATGTGTATAAATATATATATATATATATATATATATATGTATAAGTATATATATGTGTGTGTGTATATATATATAAATATATATATACACACACATATATATATATATATATATATATATACATATATATATGTATATATATATACACATATATATATACATATATATATATATGTATATATATATATATATATATATATGATTGTGTCTGTACTCCCGCCAGACAATGCCATTATTTATTCAAGCTTAATTTTTTATTTTTATACATACCATGGCTAACGCTATTAAGAATTATAATTACTAAACTCAGGATACAGTATTATGAGGTATACCTAATGGACAAAGACCATAAATATGGAACTGTCATCAGATATTTCATATAAACAAAGGAAGGACATAATAGGCCAAAGACAACAGAGAAATCTCATATTTGATTTTAATTTTTAATTAGGAAATTATGAAAGACAGATTTTCCATTAAGCTTGCATACTCTGTTAATTAAACTCACCTGCGAAATGAATCCCTGGCCATATTAAAAAGGCAAAATTCAAATTATAATTAGCCACCTCCGAGATTATTATATTTATCGAACTTTTTTTTTTTTACTTACACTTAGATTCATTTGCTCTTAATATCATAAATGCATGTAATTTATATCATATTAATTACAGTCAACCATATATTTATACTGTAAATATTAATTCTGCAATCTTATATATTTGGAAAATAAACGCATATAAATAATCATATTTACAAGAAAGGCCGTATGCAGTTAATCAAAATTAGAATTCTACAACGTGTATATACTCGTATATAAAAACTTTTACAGAAAACTTCAAGGATTTATGCATTATATACGTAATTAAATTAAAGATGATCTTGATAAGAACTGATGATTATTTTGTGCTAAGAAAGACCACTAGGAATCGATAATATTCGAAAAAGTATTCATTATGTATTAATTCCTATAATACTTTTATTCTAGTAATAATACTTCTTCTGTTACTACTACCAGCCCTACTGTTATAACTACTGATAGCTGACGCTTAATGAAGCTAAACGAAGGATTCAAGATCTCCTCCACCAATTGCTCTTTCGTAAAGTGGTCGAGTAAATTCATCAGACGATGGAATTCATCGGGAATTGAAAGGCGAAGCCAAAACTAATGAGCAAATTACCCAGTAAATTGCTTCATAATTGTCTATCAGACCTGAATTACAATTATATCATTAGTAGATGACCAGCGTCCAAGGGAGTTAAAAGCGAGCGCTGAATTCATTTATCGCTTTAGAAATTACTGAATGAAAGTCATTTGATAGATAATGAGCTCGTGTATAGACATTGCCATCACTTAATTAGAAAATCCAGGTCAAAATGAATGTGCAGTGCTGACAATCAGAATAATTTATCGGTTGTTAAAGCATTTATAGTTTCTGTCATATATGAATTTTATGGTTCTCAAAATTAGTAAGGAAGTGAAAAAAAATGGAAAATTACAGCAATGTCAATATTATTATTATTACTACTAGCTAAGCTACAATCCTAGTTGAAAAAGCAAAATGCTATAGGCACAAGTGCTCTAACAGGGAAAAGTAGCCCAGTGAGGAGAGGAAATAAGCAAATAAATAAACACACACTTATATGTTTCCCGAGAGATATATTATGGAGAAAAGGCATCAGATGAATCTGAAAGCAGATAGAAAATATATTGAATAGATAAAACTTGTTTTTTCTGTAAACAGATCTGTCCTAGAAATCACGAATTATCTATTTTCACTGAAACTTGATTAAGTTGCCTTGAAAGTAAAATATGTTTTGCTCCAATACTATGTCATTTTTCATGCTCATTACATAAATACTTAATCATACTTGTATTTTTCATGAATATTCTAATTTACAATAATAAGATGCAAGTAATGGGCACAAAGCGGTAAAATATAAGCTTAACGTTTATTCTTGGTCCAAAATCATATTAAAATACTTATATTCATGCGACCATGTACAGTAACCTACATTTATGTCACTATTATTTTGTTTATTTTACTTTGATGGCTAATTTAGACCTATGTAAATTAAAGATTAAGGATGCATGAAAAATTATGTACGATTTTCTTAATGTTTACGGAAAATGTACAATCTTAAATATATCTTTAACCTCTACAGATCTAGTGCTAGACCTTAACTGGCCTATGCAAAGTTAGTTCTTCTGTTCCCAAAAAGGGAAACGCTCAGTAACAATTAAAGGATAAATCTATCTTTTGTCACTGTCCACTGGAAAAAAAATTAACTTATTACCTATATACTTCTGGGTAATATTGTTCCTTGTTTCATCTTAAAATGTGGCTTTAAGAATTTTCAACCGAGTCCATGTTGCTCATTCAAAGAGGTCATAGAACAGAATCTATTGATATCGGCATAAGCTTTCATTCATCCAAACGTCATCAAGTACATCAAGTCACCGGTTCAAAGTATGTACAAATAAACACATACATTATACATGAGGCGATTGGTATTTGGTCTTTCAATTTCTTGTTTCCTGAGGATTTTAAACATAAATATTTGTCACGTGCACTTTTGTGGCTGATAAGTATAATATATATATATATATATATATATATATATATATATATATATATATATATATATATATATATGTGTGTGTGTGTGTGTGCGTATGTGTCTGTGTCTGTATGTGTATATATACATATAGATATATATATATATATATTGTCTGTGTTTATGTGTATGTGTGAAGGGAGAAACAGAGAGGAAAATTCTATACCATATACCTAGAGCCATTTTATTTTGCTTCAACACTTAGAATTAACCTTCCATTTACCTAATCCATTGTTGGTCCCAAAAAGTCTCAATACATTTCTTTTTATTTTCTGAAAAAGTTACATTTTTTAATATTCTTCTTTTTTTATCAGACTTTACCCAATTTTTTGTATTGTTAACGAAATAAATTTACACATAGTGGAAGTAGTAAGTTTTATAATATCCAGACGCATTTACAGAAAAGTTAATCTCTACATACATACATATTGCATATTGCAATATTCCAGTCTTCCTTCAAGAATATTTCCCCAGACTGCATCCAATAAATCAGACGACACGTGTCATGAAGTATCCTAGAGATATTCATTGAAGGAAATGTAAGAAGCTATTCGTCAATCTTGAAGACACAGCCAACATTCGTGTTAATAGGGTTGTGATGCACCTGTCTATCTAGTTTTTAACTTTATCACCATCATCATCATCTTCTCCTCCTACGACCATTGTGGCAAAGGGCCTCGGTTAGATTTCGCCAGTCATCACTATCTTGAGCTTTCAATTCAATACATCTCCATTCATCTTCATCTACTTCACGCTTCATAGTCCTCAGCCATGTAAGCCTGGGGCTTCCAACTCTTCTAGTGCCCCCTGTAGCCATGTTAAACATTTGGTGAACTAATCTCTCTGCTTAAGCATAGAATCTTAATTACTGTGTAATCATAGGTTTATTCCTTTCACATATTTTTATCTAATAACTAGATAGAGATATGCTGGGCACTAAATCCCAGATTAGGGAATATATCTTCCATTGTTTAATAACTGCACCTGGTCAGAATAAAAAAAAATGATTTATACGACATAAGACTACTTTTAAAAATAAGATTATGACTTAACCAAGTAAGTATGTATTATATTATTATTATTATTATTATTATTATTATTATTATTATTATTATTATTATTATTATTATTATTATCATAAATGAACTAACTCGGTAAAAAACAACACTGAAGTAAAGTATAATCTATGACTAAGGAATAGAAATGAAAATTTAACTGAATATGAGACACATAAGCTAAAAATCAAAATTAATGAAAAATAACTGCAAAAAAAAACTATTTTCATTACCTTTCACATTCATTAGGAGTAGAAACAAAATAAAATTACTAGGTATAGATTATACAACTCTCTCTCTCTCTCTCTCTCTCTCTCTCTCTCTCTCTCTCTCTCTCTCTAAACAAACACACACACACCTACACACACACACACACACACACACATATATATATATATATATATATATATATTATATATATATATATACTTATCAGTCACAAAACTGCACGTGACAAATATTTAATGGTAAAATCCACAGGAAACAAGAAAGTGAAAGATCAAATACCAAGCGCTTTCGTGTATAATGTACACTTCTTCGGGCTACATGTGTGTGTGTTTATTTGCACTTACTTTGTACCGGTAATATGATTACACTACTTTATGACGTTTGGATAAACAGATTCTGTTCTATGATCTCTTTAAATGAGAAACATGGACAAAACAAAGAACGATGTTAGCTAGAAGTATATAGGAAGTAAGTTAGTTTATACAAGTATTTAATCAGAATGGTTATATCACATATTTATATACTAAAAATTTAGTGCAGTTTCTAAATTTAATTACGAACATACCCGTTTATAATTTTACGTTTAAAAAGGTGTAGTAAATTTTTGTGCAATGGAAGTACTAAAATACCGCTTACAGACTGTTCATTATTTATCTTTTACCCAATTATAAACCGTTAAGTAGGACTAAATTTTCATTAAACGAAATATCAGATGTTATTATGGTGTATAGAGTATATGTTCTTTTATAATAGCCAGCACCTAAGGGATCTTGATGATATCCTGTATATTCAATTGTGTTTATGTCTGCCCATTTATGTATATATATATATATATATATATATATATAAATATATATGTATATATATATATATATATTATATATATATATAAATATATATATATATATATATATATATAATATATATACATACATATACATATATATATATATATATATATATACATATATGCGTGTCTGTATGCGTACCTGCCAATCCCATTATTTATTAAAGCTCTAATTTCTTTTTTGCTTAATTAATACAATTGCTAAAAGTAATAAAATCATAATTACTACACTCAGGATACAGTATCATGAGTTATACTTAATGGATGAGACCATAACTATTGAACTGTCGTCAGATATTTCATATAAACAAAGGAAGGGCATAATAAGCCAAAGACATCAAGGAAATCTCACATCTGATTTTAACTTTTAATTATGAAAGAGAGATTTTATTTAAGCTTGCATACTATGTTAATTAAACTCATCTGGCAAATGAATCCCCGGCCATATTAAAAAGGCAAAATTCAAATCATAATTAACCACCTACGAGATTATTATATGTATCAATTTTATTTTTACTTACACATAGATTCATTTGGTCTTAAATGCATGTATTTTACATCGTTTTAATTACAGTCAACTATACATCTAGAAAAATTAATTCTGCAATCTTCTATATTTGGGAAATGGAAATAAACAAATGAACATATTTACATGAAATGCCGTATGCGGTTAATCAAAATTAGAATTCTACAACGTTTCTATATATAAAAAACCGTAACAGAAGAATTCAGGGATTTATGCAATATAGATGAAATTAAATTAAAAAGGATATTTATAAAAACTGATGATTATTTTGTGCTAAGAAGGAGCACCAGGACTGCCGTTTACAAAAATGGCTCACATTCTTTAGAATGGTGTCGATATTATTCGCAAAAGTGTTCATTCTGTATTAATTCGTCTACTGCTTCGATTCCAATAATAACACTCCTTTTGTTACTACTACCAGCCTTACTACTATAACAACCGATATCTGAAGTTTAATGAAGCTAAACGAAGGATTCAAGATCTCCTCCACAAATTGCTCCTTCGTAAAGTGGTCGAGTAAAGTCATCAGACGATGGAATTCATCGGGAATTGAAAGGCGAAGCCAAAACTGATGAGCAAATTACCCAGTAAATTGCTTCATAATTGTCTATCAGACCTGAATTTCAATTATATCATTAGTAGATGACCAGCGTCCAAGGGAGTTAAAAGCGACCGCTGAATTCATTTATCGCTTTAGAAATTACTGAATGAAAGTCATTCGATAGATAATGGACACTTGTATAGACTTAGCTTTGACTTATTCGGAAAATCCAGGTCAACATGATTGTGCAGTGCTGTCAATGTTCTCTGTCTGTATGTTTGTACTTTCCTGTCAGAATAAATCATCAATTGTTAAAGCATTTATGGGTTCTGTCATATTTGAATTTTACGTATCATGAAGATTATTCGAAAACAATTAATCGAAAACAATTATTTGAAAACTACTATTAGAAAAACAGCTATTCAAATAGTAAATTGTTCGAAAGTAAGTTATTCGAAAGGACAATCATCCGAAATGATAAATATTCAAAATGTGGTTTGAACCTTATGCTAATAGGCAATTGTTAAAATAGGCAATTATTCAAATGTTTGTTAGAACGTTATCCGATTTTTTTAGTGGTGATAAACGGTGTGAAGGACATCAAGCACCAAGGACTTAATTTCTTCGGAATATTGCAGCCCTTCAGTGATGGCAGAATACATTTCAAGTGAAAAAGGCAATCCTACGCAAAATTAAGAGCAGAATGCACAAATATGAAGAGTTCCAAGAATTATCGTGAATTGAATGAAAGGATAAACAAATTAGGGGCAACCTTTGAAGAGTACTTAGCATTAGAGTATTTGCGCGCTATAGCGCATAACTTGTTTATAAGGAAATCTATTTCATCATGAATTTATTTTAATAGTTTTAATAACGACATTCATGTTTAAAAGATTTCATCTTTTTGGTGTTTTTACAAGTTTGTTTAAAAAAAGAATTTTACATTTCAATTAATTATCATTTCGTATAATTGTC
>NC_090742.1:137380847-137388347 GCF_036898095.1 Palaemon carinicauda
ATAACAATTACGTACTATTATAAACAGTACAGTACTTCATATGGAAGTTTATTAATGCAGGTATCTGGTTTATAGAAAATGTCTGGGAAAAAGTACTTTTTCTTGTACAGAACACGTATAGGGATCCTGTACGTACCTTTAAAAAGGGAATATTTAACATACTATTTGGAAACAATTACTAATTACCAATATATATATATATATATATATATACACACACACGTCTTCCCTGTCACCCTCAAGGGCAGAGAGAGTAGTCATACCCTGGTGAGAGGGGGTAGCGCATGAGGTACAACTGGAAACCACGCTCTTCACAAATTGTCGAACCAGCGGATTTCAGTTTGGAAAGGAGGAGAAGATGAGAAGGGTGAATCTGTGTGTGTGCGTGTGTGTGCATATCTATCTAAATATTCAGATGTCACTTTTGACGGCTTGTGTACACTAGTGTATATATATATATATATATATGCGTATGTGTGTTTATACACACACATATATATATAAATATATATATAATATATATATATATATATATGTAAAAATAAAATACTCTATAAATATTTGTAAAATGGTGAGTATATTGTTTTAGAATTTTTAGAATCCTTCTCTCTCTCTCTCTCTCTCTCTCTCTCTCTCTCTCTCTCTCTCGTTTCATATCTCCCAGTTTTTTTTTTTATCTTTTTCAGAAAATACAAATATGCAAAGCAATACATTTTTCCATAATGGATTTAGCTCTGACAGAAAGATTGGAAGGTTTCAATTTTCCAATTTGTCAAAATCAATCAAGTGGAGCTTTTCATTTCTATTGGGTTTTAGATAACCGAGCAATGGCTGTCACAATCGGATACTTTATTATCTACTCTTTAAACCTTAAGGTTTAAAGGTCACTCATGGATTACTAAGACAAGGGACAGTGACAAGGCGCTTGCAAGCAGGACAATACCCTAGTGCCATGGCCTGTGTACCGTGGTCTTCCACTGTCTTGGGTTAGAGATCTCATGCTTGAGGGTATACTCGGGTACATTGTTCTATCTTGCTTTTCTACCTTTTGTTATTTTTAAGATTTTATCCGCCTGTTATTTTCAAGTTTTTATAGTTTACATATGAGATTTATTTTAATGTTATTGTTTTAAACTTCTATTGCAGTTTTACCTTATTTCCTTTCCTCACTGGGATATTTTCTCTGTTAGAGCCCTTGAGCTTATAGCATCCTGCTTTTCAACTATGGTTGTAGCTTAGTAACAACAACAACAACAACAATAATAATAATAATAATAATAATAATAATAATAATAATGATATACATATGATCAGCGCCCAAGCACTCCCTTCACGCAAGCTAAGACCAGGGTAGGCCAGGCAATGGCTGTTGATTTCTCAACAGATAGACCTATAGGTAACCCTACCCATAATCCTTAAATCACAAAGATTGCGAGGTTACACACATCAAAGAGACTAATGAGTTTGAGCGGGACTCGAACCCCAGTCAAGACTTTCATCAGGCAGGGACGTTTCAAATAGGCCATCAGGGTTGTTGTGGCCTGATCGGTAACGTCTCTGCCTGGTGTTTGCCAGACGGTGGTTCAAGTCCCGCTCAGACTCGTTAGTGCCTTTAGTGTCTGAAACCTTACTATCCTTGTGAGCTAAGGTTGGGGAATTTGGGGGAGCCTGTAGGTCACTCTGTTGAGTCATCAGTAGTAATTGCCCGGCCCTTTTATATCCAAGCTTGGGTGGAGAGGGGGCTTGGGCACTGATCATATAATATATGGTCAGTCTCTAGGGCATTGTCCTGCTTGCTAGGAGAATGTCACTGTCCCTTGCCTCTGCCATTCATGAGCGGTCTTTAAACCTTTAAACCATACGGAAGCCTATACATACTGATTTTATATGAACTAATGTATTCCCAGCTATAAGTGTGATTTAATTTGCGTTAAATGGTGGGGGTAAAACAATAAATAATTAAAGGGTAATTGACTGTCTTTGTTATTGGTCCAACTCCATGCAATACTTAATATACGTGTTAGGTCATTATGAAAAAAATGGCGAAAATTTACGTACTTTCACTTATTGCTGACTGTTGAACATGAAGTGCAGTACTGTACATTACGAAGTTATTCCAGACAGTACTCGTATTAAATTTGGATAACAAAGTATAGGGAAATATTTGATCATGTTACCTATTGTTCATTTCCTACATGATTATTGTAAATCAAAAGCGATTGCCAGTAGAGTTATATCATACGAATATTACAACTCAGTTATAAAGAATTGAAACATTTCATAGTTTTTACTCATAGATTGAATATTATTATTATTATTATTATTATTATTAATAATATTATTATTACTTGCTAAGTATAACCCTAGTTGGAAAAGCAGGATGCTATAAGCCCAGGGGCTCCAATAGGGAAAATAGCCCAATGAGGAAAGGAAACAATAGAAATAAAATATCCTAATTACAGTAACAATATTAACATAAATAATTCCTAAATAAACTATAAAGACTTTAACAAAACAAGAGGAAGAGAAATAAGATAGAATAGTGTGCCCAAATGTACCCTCAAGCAAGAGAACTCTAACCCAAGACAGTGGAAGACCATGGTACTGTAATTAAACCTATTCCCCCCTACTTCAACAAGTAAGTAGGTTTAGCATATTCCCAGAACATTAGTTTTAGATCTGAATTTGAGAAACAAAAACTCTTGCAGCAATCATAGTGGAAAACTATACTCATTTTTTTTTATAATGGGGTGCATTTGCATTGACTCGCAGGGGTGCCCTTTTAGCTCGGAAAAGTTTCCTGATAGTTGATTGATTAGAATTATTTTGTCCAACAAATCAACTATTAAGAAACTTTCCTGAGCTAAAAGGGCACCCCTGCTAGTCAGTGCAAATATGCCTCATTTAAAAGAAAATGAGTATAGTATCATATTTTTCAGCTATTAGGAAACTTTTCCGGGCTAAAAGGGCACCTCTACGAGTCGGTGTAAATGTGCCTCATTAAAAAAAAAAAAAAAATGAGTATGATATCATATTTTTCAATGTTGCGAACTATGAAAATAGTGAAAGAACAATGACACTGATTTAATATATTGAGAGATTTCCGAATTCATGGAATCCACGTCAAAAATCCTCTAAAGATTTAGAACTAAAATCCTTTTGGGAAGTGATCCACTTAAAAACTAATGTTCATTTGCATATCTAGGAGCAGTATGTCTGTTCATGCTTATCTTTTAGAATAAAAGCAAAGGATATACGTGGAATGTATTTGCAATAGAAAAAGAGGAAACTTCACTTGCAATTCATCTATATTTATAAGTATAAATTATCTCAGATGTAGTTAAAAGTTGTTTATGAATATATTTTCCCGCAGCTGAAGATAAAAATATGCTTTGTCCGTAAATCTCGGTAAATTCTGCATATATATATTCATTAATTGGACATGATATAAATGCCAGTTAAAAGCATTTTCCCGGGATATTTATTAAAATGGGCATCAGGCGATGTAGGTTACCAGATATATATATATATATATATATATATATATATATATATATATATATATATATATATATATATATATATACCGTAAGCAAAAGTAACAAAGTAAGGTAAAATTACGGTCGCCTGTATTTTACTGAAATACGGTTGAGAACATTATATTTTTATGTAGAATTTCCGATTGAAATTACTGTTTATTTTTTCTAACAGTGAAGCTTAATTATTATAAGTACGTTATAAACATACATTTTCATAGTTTTATGAAAATCTGTCTTAGTTTTTTTTCAAGACTCTTCACCACCTTCCATATCTCCATCAACGACTCCACCCCTGACGAAGAGGACACCAATATAACACCGACCGAAGCTGACGTTAGACAGACCTAACAAAAAAACTTTTTGCTTAAACAAGATGAAAGGTGATAACTACGAAAACAAGTCGACCATGGAAGCAAATAACTTTATTGAAAATATTAACGTACTGTACATAATCTCGATAGGTGTACATTTCGCTTATGGTAAAATAGATTTGCACTATCTTTTTTTAATCGTACTGTATTAGAGATAACGTCAGTGGAATTGTTAGTTTGTGTTTTGTTAATCATCCTTTAAAACTATTATACTATTTACTGTGGTATCGAAGCAAAACATGAACAGTACAATATAGTATTCATCATTCAGTGAGAGTATTTTACATAATAGCGAGATCCAAATGAAAGTATATATAAGCTATGGTTGCTATTTTTGCATGTTTACTCTTGTTGCTATTCTCAAAATGTTTTATTATTATTATTCATTCTTCTCTTGTAGTTCATTTATTTCCTTATTTCCTTGCCTCACCGAGCTATTTTTCGCTGTTGGAGGCTTTGGGCTTATAGCATGCTGCTTTTCCAAGCAAGGTTGTAGCTTAGCTACTACTAATAATAATGATTTAGCAGATCCTAAATATATAAGATATTTGTAACAATGTTCAGCGTAATCAAGAATTTTTTTCAAAAATCAGAATAAATTTTGTTTTTGCATTAAAGAAAGATAATATTCATAGAATTCGTGGGACATGTGCTTGTGTGGCATCCGTAAGGATTTATAATTTCATTGGTCAATTTTCTCCACCAGCATTTGATCCTTGGTTGGATACTGATTATTGTTCTCCTTCATATATAGATTACTAATCGATTAATTCATTGACAACCAAAGAAACTGAAGAATTTCAACCAATTCATTAAAGCAATTTTGATATATACAAAAAATAAAATCTATATTCCAGATTTGATCATATAAAACATGCAAAAATATTTCGACAGCAAATAGACAAAATAAAAAGAACTGACAAACCATAAGAAATAGCCTTAAGATATAGCCCATGGTCAATTTACACAATCATTGTTTAGTTTTAGAAGTCAGGTAAATAGGCGTATCATAATGGGAAAAGAAAACATCAATCAGGATACGAAGATTCAGCATTCTATCGGATAACAGCTAAGCAAAATAAATAATTTCACTTATTACTGTAACACTGTATATAAATGGATTTACTTGTTTATAGAGAACTTTATCTCGGGAAAAATCATAATGAAAGACAATGTAATGTTAAAAGGGGACCAAGCGAATTTTTTGAATAACGTCAAAACTACAGTTTATGAATTTTTTATAGGTCACTTGATAAAAACCATTTTTGTGAATAGAAAAAGTCCAATTCCTCTCTCTCTCTCTCTCTCTCTCTCTCTCTCTCTCTCTCTCTCTCTCTCTCTCTCTCTCTCTCTCTCTCTCTCTCTCTCAATATATATATATATATATATATATATATATATATATATATATATATATATATAAATGAGAGATATAGATAGCCATGACGTTGCACCGATAATCTAGCTCTTTTATATAAAATACCTTCAAGCGACATCATTTATCACTATCAAAATTGCTAAATTACACCAGATTGTCAAATGACATGCGTTCATATGAGTAGCTTCAAGAAGATCCAATTAGTTTTCGAAATTTAGCAAAAATTTGAAACCGAAAAAAGTTTGTTTTATATAATCCTATTACAAAGATGTTTGAACTTTCTATAAAAAAAGTACTGAACACCATACTATAGTTATTGACGTTATGATTGGTACTGTTTACACATACAACACTCTAAACACTTATAAATATATATTATACTAAATTTTTCGTTTTTATTGTAATATTTAATAAAACTTATTACTATTCATTTACTTTGTATCGTGGTGAATGTTGATAACGTCAGCGAATGTTTCTTTTTCTCTTCCAAGCCTTTATCGGCTTAAATTTAGAGCTGGTGTTTCATCACATTTTCTTCATCTTCTGTTTCCTTGTTAACTTTATGGTTACAGTAACAAAGAAAATCACAAGAAAAAAAGCACAAATATTTCCTAAATAAACAAAACACGAGGCGAACTCTGATGACGTAATCTTGCGGAACTCCACTTTCAAGATCTGGGGTTAATTGAGTGTACAGATACCAGATATCACTAGATTTACAGGCAAGAAACGAAACTAGGAGGCCAAAAATTACACCCAGAAATAAACAGTTTTCCATACCGCATGTAGATAATAGGTTGGCCAGGGGACCAGCCACCCGTTGAGATACTACCGCTAGAGAGTTATTATACTGGATCCATCTCTCTGGTTACGGTTAAATTTACTATTGCCTACATATACACCGAATAGTCTGGCATATTCTTTATAGATTCTCCTTTGTCCTCATACACCTGACAGCACTAAGATTACCAAACAAATTCTTCTTCACCCAAAGGGTTAACTACTGCACTGTAATTGTTCAGTGGCTACATTCCTCATGATAAGGATAGAAGAGACTCTTGAGCTATGGTAAGCAGCTCTTCTAGGAGAAGGACACTCCAAAATCAAACAATTGTTCTCTAGTCTTGGGTAGTGCCATAGTCTCTGTACCATGGTCTCCCACTGTTTTGGGTTAGAGTTCCCTTGCTTGAGGGTACACTCGGGCACGCAGTTCTGTCTTGTTTCTCTTCCTCTTGTTTTGTTAAAGTTTTTTAGTGTTTATATAAGAGATATTTATTTTGAATTTGTTACTCTTCTTAAAATTTTATTTTTCCTTGTTTCCTTTCCTCACTGGACTATTTCGCTTGTTAGAGCCCCTGTGCTTATAGCATCCTGCTTTTCCAACTAGGGTTGTAGTTTAACAAGTAATAACAATAATAATAACAAGGTTTATTCTCGCACTCGCCCCTTTAAATAGGTTACACCCCGGTTACACACATATCCCTTTAAACTATTTAAAGTCACGTGACACGCGAAAAAAGACAGCATTTTTTTGGATAGGTATATGGTACAGTAGAATATAAATCCATGGAAAAATCAAATTCGATTTTTGGATAAATTATGTTTTCCCAGAGAGTGATCTGCGCCTCACGTACATGAATGCGGCAATATCCATAACAAAAATATTTTTAAAAAGTATATTCACGATTGCCAATGTTTCTCTCATAACTATGAATTTTTACCTTGTTAATTTTTTAAAGAATTAGCTAAACCCTGATCAAAATAACTTCCCACTTGCATATTCCAATATGGGACTCTCTAAACAAACATAAATGCAAGACTGAACAGCCACTTCTATTTACATCTGAAATTATTCACCGCAAGTTTCGTTCAATTTAAATTGCATGTCTTTATTTAGCGAATTTTGTGTTCAACAGCATTAAATTTGTTTCAATGGTTAGGTAAAGATAAAAGACTCGTAACCCTCTCTCTTATACAAAATTTCGATTTAATCTCAAATTGCCACTAACTATACGCTTTCGTCTCATGACGATTTTCCAAATTATAGATATCTATGTTAAGTTATTCAAAGGAATTATTCGATATAATATGAAAATTATCAAGTTATCTTTAGTAGCTTCAAAAACAATTACTTCATTTCAGTAAAACTCAAAGAGATTCAGTTGAAGGTTATTGAGCCACAATATTTTTGTATATGTTTCTGAACATCAGA
>NC_090742.1:137390847-137403347 GCF_036898095.1 Palaemon carinicauda
TTATTCACAAAAGTGTTCATTCTGTAACAATTCGTATATTGCTTCGATTCCAATAATAACACTCCTTCTGTTACTACTACCAGCCTTACTACAATAACAACCGATATCTGACGTTTAATGAAGTTAAACGAAGGATTCAAGATCTCCTCCACCAATTGCTCCTTCGTAAAGTGGTCGAGTAAAGTCATCAGACGATGGAATTCATCGGGAATTGAAAGGCGAAGCCAATATTGATAGCAAATTACCCAGTAAATTGCTTCATAATTGTCTTTCAGACCTGAATTATATTTACGTCATTAGTAGATGACCAACATCCAAGGGAGTTAAAAGCGAGCGCTGAATTCATTTATCACTTTAGGAATTACTGAATGAAAGTCATTCGATAGATAATGGACACGTGTATAGACTGAGCTTTGACTTAATCGGAAAATCCAGGTCAACATGATTGTGCAGTGCTGTCAATGCTGTCTGTCTGTATGTTTATACTTTCTGGTCAGAATAAATCCTCAGTTGTTAAAGCATTTATGGTTTCTGTCATATTTGAATTTTACGTATCATGAACATTATTCAAATTAAAATTAATTGAAAACAATTATTTGAAAACTATTATTCGAAAAACAGCTATTCGAATGGAAAATTGTTCGAAAGTAATTTATTCGAAAGGACAATCATCCGAAATGATAAATATTCGAAATGTGTTTTGAACCTTATTCTAATAGGCCATTGTTAAAATAAGCAATTATTCAAATGTTTGTTTGAACATTATCCGATTTTATTAGTGGTGATAAACGGTGTGAAGGACATCAAGCACCAAGGACTTCATTTCTTCGGAATATTGCAGCCCTTCAGTGATGGCTGAATACATTTCAAGTGAAAAAGGCAAGCCTTCGCAAAATTAAGAGCAGAAAGCACAAATATGAAGAGTTCCAAGAAATATCGTGACTTGAATGAAAGGATAAAAAAAAATTAGTGGCAACCTTTGAAGAGTACTTAGTATTAGAGCATTTGCGCTCTGTAGCGCATAACTTGCATTTATTAGTAAATCTGTATCATCATGAATTTATTTTAATAGTTTTAATAATGACATTCATACTTAAACGATTTCATCTCTTTTTGGTGTTTTTACACCTTTGTTTAAATAAAGAATTTTACATTTTAAATTATTATCATTTCGTATTATTGTCCTTTCGAATAACTTTCTTTAGAACAATTTTCCATTCGAATAATTGTTTTTCAAATAATTGTTTTCTATCAATTGTTTTCGAACAATCTTTTCATAATCAAATTTTAGGGTTCTCAAAATTAGTAAGGAAGAAAAAAAAAAGGAAAAGAAATAAAAAAAATTACAGCAATATCAATATTATTATTATTACTACTAGCTAAGCTACAAACCTAGTTGGAAAAGCAGGGAAAATTGACCAGTGAGGAAAGGAAAAAATCAAATGAATAAATACACACCTATATCATTCCACGGAGATAAATTAAGGAGAAAGGGTATCAGAAGAATCTAAAAGCTGAGAGAAAATATTATGAACAGATAAAACTTTAATTTCTTTTTTCTTTAAACACAGCTCTGTCCTAGAAATCATGAATTCAATATAATAATAATAATAATAATAATAATAATAATAATAATAATAATAATAATAATAATAATAATAATAGATGATGATGATGAAGACAACAATAGTTATAAATCCACATCAATATTTTTGTAAAAAAAAAAAATATAAATGAAAATAAAAGTTATTTTTGATACATTTCTTACAGAATCATGATTTAATTTTGTTCCCCAATTATGATATTAGTTATTGTAATAATTATAATGTTAATATTCTAATAGATTATTCTCAGAGGGAATTTCTAGCCATTTTGCTCTGGCAAAATCCTTCTCATTGCGTGCAGCCGTCTTGGAAGTTGTGGCTCGAAGTCATCAGCAGATTTTGTTAAAATTTATTCTCTGGAAAAGAATTTCAAGATTTTTTGCCATTCTATAACGTTTCAGCTTGAAGTCTTAAATATATTTGGCAGAGAAAACTCTACTATTACAACTTAATGCTCAGACGATGTATGTGGAAGCATCTTTTGACCGCGCGCAATCTATGCGGAATATTTTTTTTTTTCTTTTTTTATACAGCAAATTCCTCTTAGTGATAACAAGTACCCTCGGGTCACGTGACGAAGTCCTTAAAATTAGCTAGTTCCTTTTGTCATTGCAACCTCACTATCCTTGTGAACTTAGGATGTGGGTTTTGGGGGAACCTATAGGTCTATCTGTTGAGTCATCAGCAGCTATTGGCTGGCCCTCCTAGGTCCTAGCTTGGGTGGAGAGGGGACTTGGACGCTGATCATATGTATATGGTCAGTCCCAAGGTCACTGTCCTTATCGATAGGGTAATGTCACTGTTCCTTGCCCCTGCCATTCATGAGCGGCCTTTAAACCTTTAAGATGGTAAACCTTTGTCTTCAATCTTTGGGGAAATTCTGTTTACTGTTTTCCTTTTCTGATGTTGAATTGCTTAAACACACGGTTAGATACACAATCTATTCAATATTTTGTTGTTGAGTCTTAAATTCAAAGGGAAACAACAGAGGCTGCCATTGTCACTGGTTTTTGGGATTATGTCAACATCGACTAATCATTGATTCATAACAATCAAGGCTCTAAGGCCAAGAGATTCTGAATATTTTAGCTTAGCTTACATTTGAAGTTCTCTTTTTTTTATGGGGGGCGGTGTTACGTTAACATACAACAAGTGTCAGTCTTTTTATATGACTGCCTCTATTATTATTATTATTATTATTATTATTATTATTATTATTATTACTACTACTACTACTAGTTATTGCTACAACCCTAATTGGAAAAGCAGTGTGCTATAAGTCCAAGTGAGGAATGGAAACAAGGATATCAATAACCTACAAGAGAAGTAATGAACAATTAAAATATAATATCTTAAGAACAGTGCAATATCAAAATAGATCTTTCATGTATAAACTATAAAAACTTTAAAATAATAAGAGGAAGAGAAATAAGATATGATAATGTGCCCTAGTGTAGCCTCAAGCAAGTGAACTCTACATAACTCTTCGTACGAGTAAAATTTTCTGTTCAAACATGATATGTGATGGATAAGATCTATAAATCTGGATTAAACCTATTAATAAAGAAGTATATCTTATACACCATATGAATATATATTACGCGTACTTTGCGAAACATTACTGATAAAGAGATTTTCAGTCTCAATATAAATACATTTTTCATTTCTATACTCGAAGTTCATCCAGTAACCTACTACCCCTCTTTTCATATCAACAAGACAGATACTGAAATATATTTACAGGGTGTTTAAAAACATTATTGTTTCTTACCTGTCCGTGGTTGAAACTTTTCACGTGATCTGACAAATTTAGTTAATTTATGATAAAATCACAGCTAATGTTTTGATGTTGAAAAAGCTAACATGATTATAATTTTATAGTTTATATAGGAAATGTATGTTTTTATATGGTTACTGCTCTTAAAATATTTCATTCTAGTTATTACTTTTCATATGGTTTATTTATTTCCTTATTCCCTTTCCTCACTGGGCTATTTTTCCCTGTTGGAGCCTTTGGGCTTATAGCATCCTGCTATTCTAATTTGGGTTGTAACTTAGCTAGTAATAATAATAATAATAATAATAATAATTATAATAATGATAATAATACTAATTATAATAATAACAATAATAATAATAATAATAATAATAATAATAATAATAATAATAATAATAATAATAATAATAATAATAGTATATCATTGTTAAAACAAAATTCAAGCTTGTTTACTCTCCCATAATCCATCTTCTTCTCATTACTTGCAGCCGTTTCCCAAGTAATTGGTGGAAGTCATTAGCAAAGAAAGGCTCCACTAAAGGTGATAGACAACAATTTTGAAAAAAAAATAATTCTTAGAAAACCAAAGGAAGAAATTGCTCTCTTTTATAAAGACTCTGCTGAATATTTCAATTTTTTCACCTCAAGATACTCTCTCTCTCTCTCTCTCTCTCTCTCTCTCTCTCTCTCTCTCTCTCTCTCTCTCTCTCTCTCTCTGGTCTCTTAATGCTCTCACGATGTACGATGAAGGATCTTTTGACCTCCAACAATGCATCTCCGGATACGTTTTGTTTTTCTTTATTTGGGAGTATTTTCAACGCTTCCTTTCACAGAAAAGCCTCAACGTCATGAGCATTTCCCTTAAAACAGCAAAGTAGAATTTCTTTTACTTATTCTCTCCATCGAGCAGCTTCCTCTCCCAAATGGGGAATACCTCGGGCCAAGCGGCGAAGAGCAACGCTATATACCCAACTCTATTTTCAATCTCTAAGGATTCTTTCATATTTTTTTTTCTTTCTTTTTTCATTATTAACTGGTATCATGTTATCCTTTCTCGACTACTGGTTAATCTATTAACGTGTTTGGAGTAACAATTTCTTTACTTAAAGTTCCATTCCTATCTTAGCTTATCTGTCTGTTTGCCTCGATTGCCTATGGGAATATATCTCAGCATCTACAAATAATTAATTCACAACGCACAACTTTGGAATATGATAATTTCCTAATGTATTTAATACCAAGGAGATTTAAATGTATTTTGCGTATGTTTTTTCTTCAATTTAATACCCCAATTTCTCTTCTGTATTGTTCCATATTAAAAGAACGAATGTTAGTGACCTTTAAAGATTTTCTTTCAGAAAATCCTTCAATATGAGCGATCTTTGTTTATACATGGAATATATGATGGAAGAACCAGAATCCTGCTTACAACTGTTCATTGTTTGTCTTTTACACAATTATATACCATTACGTAGGACTAAATCTTCATGAAACGAAATATCAAATGTTATTATGGAGTATATACTCGTATGTCCTATTTTCATAGCTAGCACCTAATGGATTTTGAAGACATCCTGTATAACCAACTGTGTGTCTGTCTGCCCAGCTATATATATATATATATATATATATATATATATATATATATATATATACGTGTGTGTGTGTCTGTGTGTGTTTTATATATATATATATATATATATATATATATATATATATATATATATATATATATATATATATATATATATATCTATATTTATATATTTATATATTCATATATATATATATATATATATATATATATTCATATAAATATATATATATATATATATATATATATATATATATAAATATATATATATATATATATATATATATATATGTATATATATAGATATATATATGAATATATATATGAATATATATATATATATATATATATATATATATATATATATATATATATATAGATAGATAGATATAGATATAGATATATATATGTGTGTGTATGTGTTTATGTATATATATATATATATATATATATATATATATATTATATATATATATATATATATATATATATATATATATGTGTGTGTGTGTGTGTGTGTGTGTGTGTGTGTGAGATTATCTGCACGCCCGCCTGACAATGCCATTAATTATTCAAGCTCTATTTTTTTTGGCTAAATACCATGGCTAATAGTATTAAAAGTTATAATTACTACACTCAGAATATAGTATCATGAGTTATACTTAATGGACGAAGACCATAACTATTGAACTGTCGTCAGATATTTCATATAAAGAAAGGAAGGACATAATAGGTAAAAAACAACAAAGAAATTTCACCTTTGATTTTATTTTTAATAATGAAAGACAGATTGTTCATTAAGCTTGTATACTCTGTTAATTAAACTCATCTGCCAAATGAATCCCCGGCCATACTAAAAAGGCAAAATTCAAATTATAATTGAACACCGAGAAAGTTATACTTATCAAAATTTTTCTTTTGCTTACATGTAGATTCTTTTGGTTTCAATATCATAAATGCATGTAATTTATATCGTATTGATTACAGTCTACTATACATCTAGAAATATTATTTCTGCAATCTTATATATTTGTAAAATGAAAGCATATAAATAAACATATTTACAAGAAATGCCGTATGCAGTTAATCAAAATTAGAATTTTACGTTTTTATACAAGAGAAAAATGTACCAGAAGACTTCAATTATTTATGCATTATAGATGTAATTAAATTAAAAAATTTCTTAATAAAAACTGATGATTATTTTGTGCTAAGAAAGACCACTCGGAGTCGATAATATTCGAAAAAGTATTCATTATGTATTAATTCGTTTAATACTTATATTCCAGTAATAATACTTCTTCTGTTACTACTACCAGCATTACTATTATAACTACTGATAGCTGACGCTTAATTAAGTAATTAATATGGTCTGTTCAGTTTCTGTTATGTTTTGTAAAATTATACAGTACAAATTCAATATAATGTTTGGCAGTGTATTTCAGATCCAAGCGTTATTCCAGAACTAACAATCCAAACATTTACAGTATATATATATATATATATATATATATATATATATATATATATATATATATATATATAAATATATATATATATATATATATATATATATATATATATATATATATATATATATATATATATATATATATATATATATATATATATAGTTGATAGATGGGTTCCTCTTGGGAATCGCAATTTAAGTAGGAATAAAATAGTCAATGCTGCTATCATCATCTTTATTCGGGAGCTTTCGACATAACTTATGTCATCTTCAGCCTATCTGCAATTATCATATGTAAAATTGATAAAATTAATAAAATCATCCTAAGTACATAGTTAGGAAGATACACTTTCATGAATTGATCAACTAGTTCTAAAATCAACCAATCAAGGAACATAAAACCTTAAAAAAAGACTTATTACACACAACTATATAAAAGACTTAATAACTAATATAACTAGTCACCCGCAGGAGATAATGACCACCCATCCACACCAGCAACCCACAGACCAAACGGATCAATGGGTCACCGGTAACTGAACAGGTAAGCCCTCATTCAAGCTGGGTTTTGTCTTAAAAATATATAAAGACTCCAAGATTCTCAGCTGGCTGACGTTACTATGTCTGTCCGTAATTTTGAAATTTTCAATATAAATGGCATGACCAGATTTGAATGCGTGGTCATAAATAGCGGAAATTGGTTTTTTACTTAACGGTATTTTGGTTATTACCGATCTCCCCATGTGCTACGAAATCCTACACTGAAGCTGTCTAGATGTGCTTCCAGTGTAGCACTCATTACAGAGTGCACATTGAAAAGTGTATATGACACCGGAACACAAGGGAGTAGGTAGACTCTCCTTATATTTAAACAGTGAGCCAACTGAGAACTTGTTAGTAAAAATTAATTTTATATCTATGTGGGGATAACATTTCCCCACAACACTCATAACCTCTGTTCTTAGTCTCTCCGAAACATAACCATAGTACGGAAAGGAGACATATAACTTTTTCTTACTGACTGTTTGAATTGTTAAATTTTGACTGTAAATTTTATGTAAAAACTTCTTGACTTGATTATAATAGAGGTTCAGAGGGAACCCATTGGTAATAAAAAATGATTTTAGAAAATTTTCTTCCTCATGAAACCCCAGATAAGTTGAACATACATGATAACATCTATATAACAGTGTTTTTATCGAATTAATTTTGTAGATTTTTGGTTCTGAGCTTAAAAAATGAGTGCTTAGTCCTGTAAAAGTGTTTTTTCGAAATACTGAGGTCTCAAAGGTATTATGTTTCCGAGAGACCAAGACATCGAGAAAAGGCAAAGAATCATCCTGTTCATTTTCTTTCGTAAATCTTATGTTACGATGCTTTGTATTTAAATAATCTAAAAACTGGCTTATATGATCTAAATTTTTGAAAAGTAAAAATGTATCGTCTACATATCGACGGTACAAAAAAGGCTTAAAATCCACAGGACAACCATTCAACCATTTCCCTTCACAATAACATAAAAATATATTTGCCAAGGTTGGTCCACACGGCGATCCCATTGCTACTCCATCTACCTGCTCATATAACTTGTTATTAAACATGAATGTGGATGTAGTGGTAGCTAGTTCTAATAGTATTTTAAATTGTTTTTTTACTGAAACCTTCGAAAATGTCCTCTGGGTTAGGGAAAAGCTGTTCAAGAATTATCTCCAGTGTTTCTCTTAAAGGAATGTTAGTGAACAAACTTTCAATGTCGAAGTTGCACATAACATAGTTATTTGCATCTCCGACAGAATTAATCAAGTCTACAAATTCATAAGTATTTTTCAGGGTATATTCATTTACTGTGAGAGGGGCGAGCTTAGTTACTAGATGTTTTGACAGGTCATAGGGGCAGGTATTAATAGTGCTGAGAATTGGTCTCAGAGGAATACCTCTTTTGTGAATCTTTGGGGCACCATACATAATACCAGGCTGCGTTCCTTCAAATCGAAGACGACTTCTGCTTCGCTGTGATGGGGATGAAGTTAGATCTGTTGTCGTTGGTGCCATCTTGCATGGCTGTGAAGACCAATTCTGGATCCACACACTCTGCCACACAACTGGCAAGTCAGGTCTGTGTTGACCGGGGGTATCCGATCTCGACGGTTTTGTCTTCTCTCCCTGCGCTGTTGTCTTGCCTGGTTCCGGGTGTCTTCAAGTTGATTGACTCTAGCTTTACAGAGTGAGCGCCATAGTGGTCTGTCAGAGGCGTTCATTTCTAGTTGCTCAGGTTGTATGTTGCACTTCTTGAGCGTAGCTTTGATGTTGTCCTTGTACCTCTTTTTCTGACCCCCTGGATTACGCCGAGCTTCAGGGAGCTGACTGTAGAGGACCTGGCGAGGAAGGCGATGTTCTGGCATACGGATGACGTGGCCGATCCACCTGAGTTGTTTTTCTGCCGATGGGGATTCTATACTCAGCAGGTTTGAACGGTGGAGAATTTCAGAATGAGGTACTTTGTCTTGCCATGTGAGCCCTAATATACGGTGAAGACAGCGAATATGGAATGCCTCAAGTTGTTTTACATGTCGACGGTAAGCCGTCCAGGATTCTGCTCCATATAGCAAGGTGGACATGCACACAGCTCTGTACACAGCTACTTTAGTTTCTGTCTTGAGGTGGTGATTTAGGAAGACTCTGGACCTGAGTCGGCCGAAAGATGCGGAGGCATGATTTATCCGGGCAACTATTTCCTCATCAATATTGTGTTTTTTAGTGAAGATGCTTCTAAGGTAGATGAAGCTATCAGCTTGTTTGATGGCTTCCCCATTTAGATGAAATACTGGGGGATCTCCTGCAATTATTTGCTGGGATAGGATTTCAGTTTTGTTGATGTTAACTTTGAGCCCCATGGCTCGGTAAATTGATGAGACAATGGTAAGGCTGCGTTGGAGGGCATCTGGTGAGTGAGCCACTAGAGCGCAATCATCTGCATATTGGAGTTCCATTAGGTGTGTCATTGTTGTTTTTGTCACAGACTGGAGGCGCCTAAGGTTGAATAAGTTTCCGTCTAGTCGAAACTGCACTTTCAATTGATCTTCTTCGTTGACTTGTTGGTGGCTCAGGAGGGTGATTGCAGTGAGGTAGATGTTGAATATCACTGGAGCCAGGACACATCCATGTTTTACTCCAGTTTCTACCCTGAAAAGTTGTGATTTACTACCACCCATACTTACACAGGCTTGCATTTCATTGTGTAAGTTCCTTAGAATGTTAAGGAATTTCGGAGGTACTCCAATCGTACACATACACACACAATCGCACACACACACACACACAATCCCACACATACACACACTCACACACACACACACACATATATATATATATATATATATATATATATATATATATATATATATATTCATATATATATATATATATAAATAAATATATATATATATATATATATATATATATGTGTGTGTGTGTGTGTGTGTGTGTATGTGTGCGATTGTGAGTGTGTACGATTGTGTGTGTATGTGTGCAATTGTGTGTGAGAGAGAGACTGTTTATGTGTGTATACACAATATATATATATATATATATATATATATATATATATATATATATATATATATATATATATATACATATATATATATATATATATGATAAATTTTGCACATTTTTACGTGTTTTTTATATTCAAATAAGCCATATATATTTTTGATATATTAATGTCTGGATTCTCTTAACGACCTCGGGATCAGAGCCCCAGGCGAAATCACACAAAGACAAGAGCTTGGCTCCGGCCGGGAATCGAACCCTGGTCGGCAAGCTTATATAGACAGTGACTAACCCACTTGG
Source organism: Palaemon carinicauda (assembly GCF_036898095.1). Taxonomy (NCBI): domain Eukaryota; kingdom Metazoa; phylum Arthropoda; class Malacostraca; order Decapoda; family Palaemonidae; genus Palaemon; species Palaemon carinicauda. The sequence continues at coordinate 137,401,146 of NC_090742.1, forward strand.
CCACGAAGGGCAAGTGGGTTAGTCACTGTCTATATAAGCTTGCCGACCAGGGTTCGATTCCCGGCCGGAGCCAAGCTCTTGTCTTTGTGTGATTTCCCCTGGGGCTCTGATCCCGAGGTCGTTAAGAGAATCCAGACATTAATATATCAAAAATATATATGGCTTATTTGAATATATATATATATATATATATATATATATATATATATATATATATATATATATATAATTGAGTCATTTTAAAAGTATCCAAAACCCTTTTTGTGAATTTCAATATATACTCTGAAATTTTAAAATCAAATTTACTGAGGTAACTTTACAAACAACTGTAATAAAACTATGTTCAAGTTTTTGGTGCTAAAAACTAATACTCAAACGTTGAAAACAAAAACATGAAAACGTTAAATAAATGAACAATAGGGACGGCATTGCCAAATAAACGAAATTATAATGCATATCAATATTAACTGAAACTTTGATGTTATACAAGAACATATTCTGTGATTTTCCATAAAATACGATAATTAGACACTCTCCTAAGCTATTACATTAGTGTTAGCCTCATAATATTACCACACCTTGATATTATCTATTATATTCTAATATACTTTGACTTACAAAATCTCTCTCTCTCTCTCTCTCTCTCTCTCTCTCTCTCTCTCTCTCTCTCTCTCTCTCTCTCTCATCATCATTGACCCTTAGTCTTCCTCATCATTGTGCTAAGCTTGGCTTCCCTGTTGCCTTTGTATCTTTTTGCAAGATAAGTGAACCATTTTTCCAAATCCATATTATCCGTAATATTTACTCAAATAGCGGGAAAACTCTTGTAAACTATCAGAAGTAAAGCTATAACTCACCAAGAGCACGTATATCAGACTTGACATATGTTACTCAACGTAATTTTACATAAATTGCAAATGGCATTTTGATAGAAAGTATATATATTCTGAATGACAGGAGATTATAGCAATTATTACAAGCTGGATGCATATGATTTATGATGGTTATTCCATCTTCTACTATAGTAATAATAATAATAATAATAATAATAATAATAATAATAATAATAATAATAATAATAATAATAATAATAATAATAATAATTGTAAATCAACATCAATATTTATGCAAAAAATATATATGAAAATAAAAGTTATTTTCGATACATTTCTTACAGAATTATGATTCAATATTCTTACCCAATTATGATATTGATTATCATAACAATGACAATGTTAATAGTTTGATAGATTTTTCTCAGAAGAGAATTCTAGCCATTTTTCTCTCGCAGAATCCATCTCATTACGTGCAGCCGTTTTGTAAGTTGTGGTTCGAAGTCATCAGCAGATTTTGTAATTCATTCCCTGGAAAAGAATTTGAAGATTTTATTTTTTTTATTTATTTTTTTTTTTTTTTTGCTATTTTATAACGTTTCTGCTTTAAGTCTTATATATATGTGGCAGAGAAATACTCCATTTTTATAACTTAATGCTCATACGATGTAGGTGGAAGGATCCTTTGACCGCGCGCAATCCATGCAAATATTTTTCTATCTTGGCGTATTTCTAACTCTTCTTTTCGCAGGAAAACCTCAACGTCAAGAACATTTCCCTTAAAACAGCGATGTGGAATTCCATTTTCTAACATTTTATTTCGGACAGCTAATTCCTCTTAGAAATAACAAGTACCCTCGGGTCACGTGACAAAGTTCTTCAAACTCGTTAGTTCCTTTCGTCGCTGCAACCTCACCATCCTTGTGAGCTGAGGTTGGGGGGTTTGGAGGTGCCTAAAGGTCTATCTGTTGAGTCATCAGCTGCCATTGCCTGGCCCTCCTTGGTTACTGTCCCTTGCCTTTGCTATTCATGAGTGGCCTTTAAAGCTTTAAAATGTTGAGTAAACCTTTGTCTTCAATCTCTGGAGATTTTCTGTTTAGTGTATTCCTTTCCTAATGTTTAATTGTGTAAACACACGGTTAGATGCACAATCTATTCAATATTTTCTTGTCGAGTAATAAATTCACAGGCAAACAATAGAGGCAGCCATTGCCATTGGTTCTTGGGATTATGTCAACTACGACTAATAGAGGCAGTCATTAATTCATAACATTCAAGGCTCTAAGCCCAAGAGATTCTGAATATTTCAGCTTAGATTCAGCTTCCATTTGAAGTTCTCTTTTTTTGTGGGATGTGTGGTTAGGTGTGT
>NC_090742.1:137408347-137420847 GCF_036898095.1 Palaemon carinicauda
CATATATGTGTGCGTGTGTCTTTCCTGTCACGCTGAAGGTGAGGGAGAGTTGCCATACCCTGGTGAGAGGGGGTAGCCCAAGAGGTACAACTGAAAACCACACTCCAACAAATTGTCGAACCAGCAAGCTTTAGTTAAGAAAGGGGGACGGGATGAGAATGTTGAATCACTGCGTGTGCGTGTGCATATATATATATATATATATATATATATATATATATATATATATATATATATATATATATATATTTATACGTGTGTGTTTATACACATATATGATCCTCTATAATTATTTGTAAAGTGTTGAATCCTTCTATTGATCCTCTCTCTCTCTCTCTCTCTCTCTCTCTCTCTCTCTCTCTCTCTCTCTCTCTCTCTCGTTGCATATCTCCCAGAAAATACAAATATGGAAAAATGTATTGCTTCATGCATTTTTCCATAATGGATTTAGCTCTGATAGAAAGATTGGAAGGTTTCAATTTTCCAATTTGTCAAAATCAATCAAGTGGTGTTTTCATTTCTATTGGGTTTTAGGATATTCAGCAATAGCTGTCGAAACTGGATACTTCATAATCTCCTCTTCAAACCTTAAGGTTTAAATGCCGCTCATGAATTGCTTAGACAAGGGACAGTGACATTGTCCTAGCAAGCGGGACAATGCCCTATAATCAGCGCCTAAGCACTCCATCCACCCAAGGATGGGCCAGGCAATGGCTTCTTATGACTCAATAAGTAGACCTAATGCCTCCCGCAAAATCCCCATCCTTAGCTCCATGGATTGTGAGGTTGCAAACACTAAAGAAACAAACAAGCTTGAGTAGGGATGTTTCCAATAGGCCAGCACAAGCAAGCCTATAGATACTGTTTTATAGGTACTAAATTATTCCCAACTTCAATTGTGTTTTCTTTATCATTAAATGGTAAATCACTAAAATAATTAAAGGGTAATTCACTGTCTTTGTTATTGGTCCAACTCCATAAAATACTCAATATTCATGTTAGGTCTTTATGAAAATGGCAAAAATTTACGTACTCTCACTTATTGTTGATTGTTGAACATGAAGTTCAGTACAGTACATTACGAAGTAATTCCAGAGAGTACTCGTATTGAACTTGGATAACGAAGTATATGGTGTAGTCGCCTCTCTTTCTCTAGCGACTAATAGTGGAGTAATTGATACCGCATTGTTGAATTCACTATCTATTTCTTGTGATCAAACCTGGTGACATGGACAATATGTGAGTTAGTATCATTACAAATTGACATGTTATTGATCTAAAATCCCTGTGTCAGACAAAGAATAACACCATGATTTGTATATTGATTGTTATAGGCTCCGCTAACTTACAGTTGTTAATATATTATAATATATAATTGTGCACATTATACTTATACGATGCGGTTTTGTGGTAGTTTTGGAGATTGCTCTACGGTGTGTATTCTCTGCAAATTCTCGTTCACAACTACGTTATACATTCTTGATGGAGACGCGTTTATGCTCCGAACATCAATGGCTTTATTCTTTTCCTATGGTTGAATTCAACATGTTTTATGGTTGAAGGTTAATGAGTCCGGGATAAGCGCTTCCATACTCGATAGTAAGCACATTTTCTCTTGCGAGCTTTAACTCTGTTTATTCTAGTTCCCTTTCATTGGTATAGCTATATTATCTATTTCACACATATACTTATTCTACATTCGCTGTTATGGCGAATACATATGGGAATGTTTAATCATGTTACCTATTGCTCTTTTCCTATACGATTATTGTAAATCAAAAGCAATGTCCTGTAGAGTTATATCATACGAATACTACAACTAAATTATAAAGAATTGAAACAGTTTATTTACAGACTGAATATTATTATTATTATTATTATTATTATTATTATTATTATTATTATTATTATTATTGTTGTTGTTGTTGTTGTTACTTGCTAAAATACAACTCTAGTTGGAAAAGCAGGATGCTAAAAGCCCATTTTTTATAACGAGGCGCATGTGGTGCCCTTTTAGCTCGGAAAAGTTTCCTAATAGCTGTTAGAATCATTTTGTACAACCAATCAGCTAGTAGGAAATTTTCCCGAGCCAAAAGGGCACCCCTGCGAGTCAGTGCATATGTGCCTCATTAAAAAAATGTTGCGAAATATGAAAATATTAGAAGAACAATGACACTGATTTAATACATTTAGAGATTTCCGAATTCATGGAATCCACGTCAAAAATGCCATAAAGATTTGGAAATAAAATAATTTTTGGAGGTGATCCTCATAAAAACTAATGTTCATTTGCATATTTATGAACAGTATGTCTGTTCATGCTTATCTTTTAGAATAAAAGTAAAGGAAATACGTGGAATGTATTTGCGATAAAAAAGAGGAAACTTCACTTGCAATTCATCCATATTTATAAGTATAAATTATCTCAGATGTAGTTAGAAATTGTTTATGAATATATTTTCCCGCAGCTGAAGATAAAAATATGTTTTGTCCATAAATCACGGTAAATTCTGCATATATATTGACTAATTAGACATGATGTAAATGCCAGTTAAAAACATTTTCCATGGATATTTATCATAATGAGCATCATACGATGCAAGTTACCAGATATATATATATATATATATATATATATATATATATATATATATATATATATATATATATATATATATATATATATATATATATGTATATATATATATATATATATATACATATATATATATATATATATATATATATATATATATATATATATATATTAGGATGAAAAGAAAGACAACTAGGTACCGGTTGAATGGAAAGGAAACAAATTCTCAAAAGAAAACATTTAAAAATTTGCATTAAAAAAACGATAAATGTCTGGCAACATTTATTGCAGAATTTTTGCCGATTTAAAAATGAATATATTGACGTAAACGATTGATATTACGGTCACCAAACCGTAAGTGATAATAACAAAGTAAGGTAAAATTACGGTCGCCTGTATTTTACTGAAATACTGTTGAGAACAGTATATTTTTATGGAGAATTTCCGATTAAAATTACGATTTTTTTCTAACAGTGAAGCTTAATTATTATAAGTACGTTATAAACATACATTTTCATGGTTTTAGGAAAATCTTTCTTAGTTTTTTTCCAAGACTCTTCACCACCTTCCAGATCTCCATCAACGCCTCCACTCCTGACGAAGAGGACACCCATATAACACCGACCGAAGCTAACGTTGGACAGACCTAACAAAAAAGCTTTTTGCTTAAACAAGATGAATGGTGATAACTACGAAAAAAAGTCGACCATGGAAGTAAATAACTTTATTGAAAATATTAACATACATAATCTAGACAGGTGTACATTTCGCATATGGTAAAATATATTTGTATTATTTTTTAAATAGTGCTGTGGTAGAGATAACGTCAGTGGGATTGTCAGTTTGTGTTTTGTTAATCTTCCCTGAAACCATTATAATATTTACTGTGGTACTGAAGCAGAACATGAAGAGTACAACTTATTATTTATCATTCAGTGAGAGTATTTTACATAATAGCGAGATCCAAATGAAAGTAGATATAAGCTATGGTTGCTATTTTTGCATGTTTACTCTTGTTGCTATTCTCAAAATGTTTTATTATTATTATTCATTCTTCTCTTGTAGTTCATTTATTTCCTTATTTCCTTGCCTCACCGAGCTATTTTTCGCTGTTGGAGGCTTTGGGCTTATAGCATGCTGCTTTTCCAAGCAAGGTTGTAGACTAGCTACTACTAATACTAATGTTTATGCAGATCCTAAATATATAAGCCATATGTAAGACTGTTCAGCGTAATCAAGAGTTTTTCAAAAATCAGAATAAATTTAGTTTTTACACTAGAGAAAGATAATATTCATAGAATTCGTGGGATATATGCTTGTGTGGCATCCGTAAGGATTTACAATTTCATTGGTCAATTTCCTCCACCAGCATTTGATCCTTGGTTGGATACTGATTATTGTTTTCCTTAGTATATAGATTACTAATTGATTAATTCATTGACAACCAATGAAACTGAAGAATTCCTAACAATTCATGAAAGCAATTTTGACATAGAAAACTCATCTATATTAAGGATTTTATCATATAAAACATGAAAAAATATTTCGACAGCAAATAGAAAAAAAGTAAAAAGAACTGATAAACCATTAGAAATAGCCTTAAAATATCGCCCATGGTCAATTTCAGCAATCAGTTTAATTTTTCTGTCATTATAAAATAGCGTATCGTAATGTGAAGAGACATTGCAAATTCATCTATCATGATAAGAAGATTCAGCTTTCTATCGGATAATAGCAAAGCAAAATATATCATTTCACTCATTACTGTAACACTGTATCTAAATGGATTAAACTTGTTTGTGGAGAGGAACTTTGTCTCAGAAAAAAAATATAATGAAATACAATGTAATGTCAAAAAAGGAACAAGCGAATTTTTTGAATAGCGTAAAAACTGCAGTCTATGAATTCTTTTAGATCACTTGATAAAAAACTTTTTTGTGAATAGAAAAAATCAAAATACTCTCTCTCTCTCTCTCTCTCTCTCTCTCTCTCTCTCTCTCTCTCTCTCTCTCTCTCTCTCTCTCTCTCTCTCTCTATCTCTCTCTCTCTATCTCTTTCTCTCTCTCTCTCTCTCTCTCTCTCTCTCTCTCTCTCTCTCTCTCTCTCTCTCTCTCTCTCAGAAAAGTGGGATAAAACGTCGGCATAGTATAGTTATCTTGTGAATTACTAAAAATCTGATCAAGATGGCGCTCTATAATACAGGCAAGGCTTGGAGGGACATTGCTGCAGTCAAAAGTAAATTCCATGAGTTGGCGAAACAAGAGCTCGACCGTCTGATAACAGAGGTCACTAGTAACTCCAACCAGTGTGACGGAAAAATATTCGCAGACATATTCAAACAATATGATCCAATAAACTGGAGCAAATCTGCAGAAAACATCAGCAAAAAATAGAAGAAATTCCAAAGAAGATCCAAGTGATAAAGAGACTTATAAAGAAAATTTACATCAATCAACACATTCCATCAGAGAACAATAAGAAGTCCAATATGGTGAATATGCTGATTGATGCATTGGGAAAAAGAATGCCAAAATGGTGTAATACATGTAAGATATGGTATTCTATTAATAATCCGCAACAACTGATTAGAAAATGTGATGCCTGCCATGTTCCAACACACCCTACATGTACTGAAATACAGCAAAAAATAAAAAATAGAGACACAAAGGTATTCTGCTCAACATGCTTAGTCCGGATAGAAATTATAATTAAGTCGAGACTAAACCTGTAAATAGTTGAAGATAAAGAAGAAGAAGAAGAAGAAGAAGAAGAAGAAGAAGAGAAAAATGAACAGGATATGTGTAAGGATGCAGAGGAAATCATTGATATAACTTATGATGCCATCCAACAACATACTTACGAAGAGATAAATTACCAGATGGAAACAAATAATAGACCCAAGAGACTTTACCCGGACCTACATACTTTTAGGGAAGAGCAAGAACAAGAAAAATAAGAAAAGAAAGATATAGTCTGCAATTTGCTGAAAAGAGGGAATTGCAGATTTGGCGAAAGATGCTACTACAAGCATCCAAAGATATGCCATAATTATGAAATATATGGTAAATGTGCGTATTTAGACGGATATGGAGACGAATGCAGAGATCTCCATCTAAAAATATGCAAAAATCTAAAAGAAGGAAAAGGATGCAGTTTCAACAAAAAATGTCGATATGTGCATCCTGCAACCATGAATGAATGTAAGAAAACTCAGCAAACTGAAAAGAAAAATGAAAGCAAAAATGAAACAAAAAAGCAGGCCGCGTATATACCGTGCCATGCACCAAAGGCCCCAAGATATGAGGCCTTTCAACCCAAATATGCACATTTGGAGCCCAACTACAAAGAATGCATCTATAATGCAAGGGGTTGGTGCAGATATGGGGATAATTGCAGGTATACACACAAAAATAAATATGAAGGCGAAAGAGCAAATATAATAGAAAAGCTGGATTTTTTAATGGCAGAACTCCTGGAAATGAAGAAAAGAACATCATATCAGAACAGAAAGGAAGCATGGGAGAATCCATATTATTACCAATATTAAATAATGGGGATGAAACACAAACCATAATAGTGATGAATGCACAGGGTTTAGTCACGAGTAACTCTAAAAGGAAAATAGAGTTCTTAGAAGAACAAACCCAAATTGAAAAAATAGATATATTAAATATAAGTGAAACATGGTATTCCCAGGAGACTGGCAGTGATGACCAGATAAATGGTTTCCAAACTTATAGATCAGACAGAAAAAATAGGAATCAAGGGGGAACCGCAATATATGGAAGAGACATAAATCAAGGAAAAGTCTGTGAAAAATACAGCAACACAGAATGTGAATTGATTGCGGTAGAATTTGAATTTGAAAAACTAGTGAATATTGTAGTTTACAGACCCCCAAATATTAAGGAGTTTGACATAATAATAGAAAAAATAGATGATATATGTAGAAATAATAAAGACTGGAATGTACTCCTATCCGGTGATTTTAACTTTCCTTTCGTGGATTGGAAAGAACGAATAGAAGAAAGTGGTTGTATGTATACATATAAAAAAAGAGAGTAATAGTAGCGCAGAAGATAAGAGGCAATTTGAAAAGCTTCAAGATATGCTATTAGAACATAATATGCAACAAATAAACCACATTCCAACAAGAAAGGAAAATGTTCTAGACCTAGTATTTGTGAATGAGGTGAATTATGTTAAAGAAATAATAGTGTATAACACGTGAATTTCCGACCACAATGTCATAGAATTAATAGTACATTCCAAAGCAAGTGATCGCAGAATTAATCAAAGCACAAAACGTTGGGAAGGATATGGAAAATATAATTTTTATAGTATGAATATAAAAAGGTCAGAAATAAATGAAGAACTGAATAAAGAATGGAAAAATTTATTTGTAAGTGATAATATACAGGTAAATACGGACATACTGTACAAAATACTGGAGAAAATTGTTGAAAAATATGTACCGAAAAAAAAGCAATAAACAAAAGACATGCATACCAAGAGATAGAAGGATCTTATTTCAGAAAATTAGAAAGTGGAAGAAAAATTTTGCAAAAGAAAAAAATATGTGGAAAATGATGGAAATAAAATGTAAGATAGAAAATGCAGAACAAAAGAATATACATTCGAAAGAAAATGAAAAAAGGGACTTAGAAGAAAGGACACTTCAAAATATAAAAAAAAAAAAAATAGTACTTTACTCCTATGCAAATAAGATGAATAAAGAGAGACTAGAAATAGGCCCTCTAAGAATTGAAGGACGGCTAACGAATGAAAAAAAGGAAATATGCAACATATTAGCAGAAAACTATAAGAGTAAGTTCACGCCAAGAATTGCGAATGAGAATAATGAAACAGAAATGAAAGACGAAAATATTGAATATCTAACGGATATAGATATCAATGAAGCAGATATTGTCAACGCTGTAAACGAAATTAAAAATGGATATGCAGCCGTACCAGATGGAGTTCCAGCAATTTTGTTAAAAAAAACTGCAAACACTATCGCGTAGCCGCTTGCAATACTGCTAAGACAAAGTGTAGATATGAGCCAGATATATGTTAAACATAAATTAGCTTATTTAACCCCTATCTTCAAAAGTGGATCAAGACTAGAGGCAAGCAATTATAGACCTGTTAGTCTAACATCACATATTATGAAAGTGTATGAGAGGGTAATAAAAAAGAAAATAATGAATCATTTGGTTAAAAGTAATTTGTTTAATATCGGTCAACACGGTTTTGTGCCCGGAAAAAGTACACAAACCCAACTGATAGCACACTATGAAAACATATACAAAAATATGATAAATGAAAAAGACACAGATGGGATCTATCTAGATTTTGCAAAAGCATTTGACAAGGTAGACCATAATATATTAGAGAAAAAAATGAGAAAGCATAATATTGTGGGAAAGATAGGAAAATGGGTAAAAGAATTCCTGCAAAACAGAAAACAGATAGTGATTGCAAATGACGAGAAATCAGATGAAGCTCAGGTAATATCTGGCGTGCCACAAGGTACGGTATTAGCTGCACTGCTGTTTGTTATTATGATCTCAGACATAGACTGTGATGTTGAAGACTCTGTAGTGAGAAGTTTCGCCGATGACACAGTAATAAGTAGAGAAATTACTTGTGATGAAGATAGGAACTCACTACAAAGAGATCTAAACAAAATATATGAATGGGCGGAGATAAATAGGATGGTATTTAACTCCGATAAATTCGAATCAATAAATTATGGAAACAGAGAAGGAATGGTATATGCATTCAAAGGACCTAATAACGAGACAATCACAAACAAGGAAGCAATTAAAGACATTGGTGTAATGTTAAATAGGAATATGTTATGCAACGACCAAATAGCAACACTGTTGGCTGAAAGTAAAGCAAAAATGGGAATGTTATTCAGACACTTTAAAACAAGAAAAGCTGAACACATGATTATGCTTTACAAAACTTATGTACGTGGTACACTCGAGTACTGCAATGTGATATGGTACCCACACTACCAAAAGGATATTGCACAAATAGAGAGTGTACAAAGGTCTTATACTGCTAGAATAGAAGAAGTTAAGGACCTTGACTACTGGGAAAGACTGCAATTTTTAAAACTATACAGTCTAGAAAGGAGAAGAGAACGCTACATGATAATACAAGCATGGAAGCAAATAGAAGGAATTACTGAAAACATCATGGAGCTAAAAATATCAGAAAGAACAAGGCGAGGTAGATTAATAGTGCCAAAAAATATACCAGGAAAATTAAGGAAGGCGCACAGGACATTAATCCACTACGCACCAGCATCGATAATGCAGCGACTATTTAATGTGCTGCCAGCTCATCTAAGAAACATATCAGGAGTGAGCGTAGATGTGTTTAAGAATAAGCTCGATAAATACCTAAGATGCATCCCAGACCATCCAAGACTGGAAGATGCAAAATAAACCGGAAGATGCATTAGCAACTCTCTGGTGGATATACGAGGTGCCTCACACTGAGGGACCTGGGGGAACCCAAACAAAAAATAAGGCAAAAAGGTAAGGCTCTTTCTCTCTCTCTCTCTCTCTCTCTCTCTCTCTCTCTCTCTCTCTCTCTCTCTCTCTCTCTCTGTGATAGCACACTATGAAAACATATACAATAATATGATAAATGAAAAAGACACAGATGTGATCTATCTAGATTTTGCAAAAGCCTTTGACAAGGTAGACCATAACATATTGGAGAAAAAAATGAGAAAGCATAATATTGTGGGAAAGATAGGAAAATGGGTAAAAGAATTCCTGCAAAACAGAAAACAGATAGTGGTTGCAAATGACGAGAAATCAGATGAAGCCCAGGTAATATGTGGTTTGCCCCAAGGTACGGTATTAGCTGCACTGCTATTTGTTATTATGATCTCAGACATAGACTGTGATGTTGAAAACTCTGTAGTGAGAATTTTCGCCGATGACACAAGAATAAGTAAAGAAACTACTTGTGATGAAGATAGGAACTCACTACAAAGAGATCTAAACAAAATATATGAATGGGCGGAGATAAATAGGATGGTATTTAACTCCGATAAATTTGAATCAATAAATTATGGAAACAGAGAAGGAATGGTGTATGCATACAAGGGACCTAATAATGAAACAATCACAAACAAGGAAGCAATTAAAGACCTTGGTGTAATTTTAAATGGAATATGTTATGCAACGACCAAATAGCAACACTGTTGGCTAAATGTAAAGCAAAAAATGGGAATGTTATTCAGACACTTTAAAACAAGAAAAGCTGAACACATGATTATGCTTTACAAAACTTATGTGCGTAGTACACTCGAGTACTGCAATGTGATATGGTACCCACACTACCAAAAGGATATTGCGCAAATAGAGAGTGTACAAAGGTCCTATACTGCTAGAATAGAAGAAGTTAAGGACCTTGACTACTGGGAAAGACTGCAATTTTTAAAACTATACAGTCTAGAAAGGAGAAGAGAACGCTACATGATAATACAAGCATGGAAGCAAATAGAAGGAATTGCTGAAAACATCATGGAGCTTAAAGTATCAGAAAGAGCAAGCCGAGGTAGATTAATAGTGCCAAAAAGCATTCCAAGTAAACTGAGAAAGGCGCACAGGACATTAATCCACTACGCACCAGCATCGATAATGCAGCGACTATTTAATGTGCTGCCAGCTCATCTAAGAAACATATCAGGAGTGAGCGTAGATGTGTTTAAGAATCAGCTCGATAAATACCTAAGATGCATCCCAGACCATCCAAGACTGGAAGATGCAAAATACACCGGAAGATGCATTAGCAACTCTCTGGTGGATATACGAGGTGCCTCACACTGAGGGACCTGGGGGAACCCAAACAAAAAATAAGGAAATAAGGTAAGGCTCTCTCTCTCTCTCTCTCTCTCTCTCTCTCTCTCTCTCTCTCTCTCTCTCTCTCTCTCTCTCTCACATATACACACATTAATATATATATATATATATATATATATATATATATATATATATATATATATATATATATATATATATATATATATATATATATATATATATATATACACATATATATATTATATATATATATATATATATATATATATATATATATATATATATATATGAAAAAGATATAGATAACCATGATGTTGCACTGATGATCTAACTCTTTTATGTAAAATACCTTCAAGCGAGATAATTTATCACTTAATCAAAATTGCTAAATTACACCAGAATGTCAAAAGACATGCGTTCACATGAGTAACTTCAAGATGATCCAATTAGTTTTCGAAATTTAGCAAATATTTGAAACTGACTAAAATTTGTTTCATATAAACATACTACAAAGATGTTTGAACTTTCTATAAAAAAGTACTGTACACAATACTATAGTTATTGACGTTATGATTGGTAATATTTACACATACTGTACTACATTCTAAACACTTATAAATCAATATTATACTAAATTTGTCATTTTTATTGTAATATTTAATAAAACTTATTACTATTCATTTACTTTGTATCGTGGTGAATGTCGATAACGTCGGCGAATGTTTCTTTCTCTCTTCCAAGCCTTTATAGGCTTTTAGAGCTGGTGTTTCATCACATTTTCTTCATCTTCCGTTTCCTTGTTAACTTTATGGTTACAGTAACAAAGAAAAGCACAAAAAAAAGCACAAATATTTCCTAAAAAACAAAATACGATGCGAACTCTGATGACGCAGGCTTGCGGAACTCCACTTTCAAGATCTGGGGTTAATTGAGTGTACAGATACCAGATATCACTAGCTTTACAGGCAAGAAACGAAACTAAAATACCAAAAATTACACGCAGAACTGAACAGTATTTCCTACCACCTGTAGGTAGTAGGTTGGCCAGGGCCCCAGCCACCTGTTGAGATACTACCGCTAGAGAGTTATTGGATCCTTTGACTGGCCAGACAGTACTGCATTGGATCCATCTCTCTGGTTACGGTTAACTTTCCCTTTTGCCTACACATACACCGAATTGTCTGGCATATTCTTTATAGATTCTCCTTTGTCCTCATACACCTGACAACTCTAAGATTACCAAACAAATTCTTCTTCACCCAAAGGGTTAACTACTGCACTGTAATTGTTCAGTGGCTACATTCTTCATGATAAGGGTTAAAGAGACTCTTGAGCTATGGTAAGCAGCTCTTCTAGGAGAATGACACTCCAAAATCAAACCAATTGTTCTCTAGTCTTGGGTAGTGCCATAGTCTCTGTACCATGGTTTTCCAGTGTCTTGGGTTAGAGTTCTCCTGCTTGAGGGTACACTCGGGCACGCAGTTCTGTCTTGTTTTTCTTCCTCCTGTTTTGTTAAAGTTTTTAGAGTTTACATAGAAGATATTTATTTTAGATATGTTACTCTTCTTGAAAATTTTATTTTTCCTTGTTTCCTTTCCTCGCTGAGCTATTTTCCCTGTTGAAGCCCCTGGGCTTATAGCATCCTGCTTCTCCAACTAGGGTTGTAGTTTAAAAAGTCATAACAATAATAATAATAATAAGGTTTATTCTCGCACTCGGCCCTTTAAATATGTTACGCCTTGGTTACACACATATCCCTTTAAACTATTTAAAGTCACGTGACACGCGGAAAAAGGCAGCGTTTTTGGATAGGCATACTGTACAGTAGAATATAAATCCATGGAAAAATCAAATTCGATTTTTTTAATAAATAATGGTTTCCCAGAAAGTGATCTGCGCCTCACGTACATGAATGCGGCAATATCCATAACAAAAATATTTCTAAAAAGTATATTCACAATTGCCAATGTTTCTCTCATAACTATGAATTTTTACCTTGCTAAATTTGCAAAGGAATTACGCAAACCATAATCAGAATAACTTTCCACTTG
>NC_090742.1:137425847-137433347 GCF_036898095.1 Palaemon carinicauda
ACAATGCCAATCCTCGGTGCGGATTTCTTCTCTCATTTCCACCTTCTGGTCGATGTCGCCCACCGACGATTGGTCAACGCAGACTCGTACTTGTCGACACCTCTTCAACCCGCCCCCTCTAACCTCGCTCTCCACATCAGCGCACCCACGGATGCCTACGCCCACCTCCTCACGTCGTACCCGGAAGTTTTCCGTCCAGAACTTCGCCAAACGCCCACGGTTCCTGCCAAGCACGGCATTTATCACCCTATCAAGACGACGGGACCCCCAGTCTTCGCAAAATTCAGACGTCTGGCACCGGAACGATTGGCAGCCGCCAAACAGACGTTCGCCGAAATGGAGAAAATGGGCCTTTGCCAAAAGGCCTCCAGCCCATGGTCGTCACCCTTACACATCGTTCTGAAGAAAGACGGCTCCCTCCGTCCGTGCGGGGATTACAGGCGCCTGAACATGCAAACAGAACCGGATCACTACCCCCTCCCAAACATTGCCGATGTAACCTCCTACCTGCACAAAGCAAAGGTTTTCTCTACGCTCGACCTCCTGAAGGGGTATTATCAGGTGCCTATGAACCCAGAAGACATCCCCAAGACCGCCATCACCACTCCGTTTGACACATACACCTTCAATTACTCCTGTTTTGGCCTTCGTAATGCTGGGGCAACGTTTCAACGTCTCATGGATGGCATCTTAGGGGACCTCCCTTTCTGTGTATGTTATGTGGACGACATACTTGTGTTCTCCTCCTCAAAAGAGGAACACCTCCGTCACCTGCGCATCGTGCTCGACCGCCTGCAACAAAACGGCCTCGTAGTCCGGTACGACAAGTGTACCTTTGGCGCCAACGAAGTGTCGTTCTTAGGGCACCGTATCACTCCTGAAGGAGTCCATCCCCTCCCTGAGAAGGTAGCAGCCGTTCAGAATTTCCCCACGCCCTCGACCGTCAAAGCTCTGCAGGAATTCTTGGGCATGATCAACTATTATCACCGTTTTCTGCCAGCCATTGCCGCCACTCTTGCTCCCCTCTACGCCTCCCTCAAGGGTAAGCCAAAGGACCTGAAGTGGGGTCCCCTTCAAGAAGCAGCCTTCTGCAATGCAAAGAAGGCCCTTTCAACTGCTGCGGCTCTCACTTTTCCTATCCCACACGCCCCTCTCCTTCTCTCCACCGATGCCAGCGACGTCGCTATTGGTGCAGTACTCGAGCAGGTGGTCAAAGGCTCGCCCCGCCCATTGGCCTTCTTCAGCAGAAAACTGTCCAAGGCAGAATCGGGTTATTCTACCTTCGATCGAGAATTGCTGGCGGTGCACTTGGCTGTCCGTCACTTTCGCCATTTCTTAGAAGGTACGCCCTTCGTCATTCGCACAGACCACATGCCTCTGGTGCACGCCTTCACTCGACAGTCTGACGCCTGGTCCGCCCGTCAACGCCGACATCTCTCCGCCGTGGCTGAATACAATTGCACCCTCCAATACATCCCTGGGAAAATGAATCCCGTTGCCGATGCCCTGTCAAGAAACACGTTGGCTGCCGTTCAACTGGGATTGGATTACAACTCCATTGCTGAAGCCCAACGACAGGATCCAGAGTATCAAGATTGTAGGACATCCTGCACGTCCCTCCGTTGGGAGGATTTTCCCCTCGAAAACTCCAACACCACCCTCCTCTGTGACGTCAGTACTGGTAGACCGCGACCTTGGATTCCTGCTCCCATGCGCCGACAGGTGTTTGATTTCATCCACGGCCTTTCACATCCCTCGTGCCGTTCTACTGCACAGCTGCTGAAGGCAAAGTTCATTTGGCACGGCATTTCTAAGGATGCTAAGGATTGGGTCCGTGCCTGTACTTCTTGCCAAACTTCCAAAGTACATCGACACACGGATTCAGGAGTGGGCACCTTTCCTCAACCTCAGCGTCGTTTCACACACATTCACGTCGACGTTGTAGGCCCCCTACCCACATCACAAGGACATCGTTACCTGTTCACCGTCATCGACCGCTCCACTCGTTAGCCTGAAGCCATTCCCATGGAAACTGCAACGTCCGCCTCTTGTACATCTGCCTTACTCTCTGGATGGATTTCAAGATTCGGTATCCCTGAGCATATTACTTCTGACAGGGGAACCACTTTCACCTCTCAATTATGGACGTCATTAGCGAATCTCCTGGGCATCACCCTACATCAGACAACGGCCTACAACCCCGCTGCCAATGGAATGGTTGAACGTTTTCATCGCACCCTCAAAGCAGCTTTGATGTCCCGCTGCAAGGATTGCAACTGGTTTACTCAGCTTCCCTGGGTCCTCCTTGGACTAAGGACCACTCCTAAAGACGCCCTCGACGTCTCGGCAGCCGAAATGGTGTATGGCGACCCGTTGGTCGTCCCTGCCGAGTTTTTTCCTTCTACAACCTCCTCCAACGATCTCCAGCGCATACGTCACGTCGTGGGAAAATTTACTCCGTGCCGCCAGACTTACAAGCCCCCAGCAAAGCATCACATACCAACGGACTTGCACTCTGCAACGCACGTCTTCCTGCGCAACGACACCAGCAAGCCACCGTTAACGCCCCCTTACACGGGACCTTTCCTTGTGATCCGACGCAGTCCGAAAGCATTCCTCCTAAACATTCGGGGCAAAGAAGACTGGGTCTCCATTGATCGTCTAAATCCTGCTTATCTTCTGCCAGATGACCCACCTACAGTTCGCCTCTCTAGATCAGGGCGCCCTATTTAACATGTACAGTATGTCATTTTTAGGGGGGGAGCCATGTACCAACCGTGTTTCACACAATTGTACATAATTCCTTTTGTATATATATTGCTTGTATCTTCGCTCCTCCCTCGCACTAAAACGAACATGAAAATTCCTGTCTGGTTTTTCCTCTGTGATATTGTCTGTCTTGTGAACTTGTCATGTCCTGTTGCCTTGAGGTTTTGTATATAAGGAGAGTGTTCCACAACAATATAACTCAGTCGTTTCCAATCTGCCTTTGATTTCACAACTCCTCTCTCGGCCCGTCACAATTTCCTTATTTCCTTTCCTCGCTGGGCTATTTTTCCCTGTTGGAGGCCTTGGGCTTATAGCCTCCTGCTTTCCAATTAATGTTGTGGATTGGATGATGATGATGACAATAATAATAATAATAATAATAATAATAATAATAATAATAATAATAATAATAATAATAATAATTATGATTATCCTATATATATATAAGACATATGTAAGAATGTTCAACAGCATTTGATCCTTGGTTGGATACTGATTATTGTTCTCCTTAATATATAGATTACTAATCGATTAATTTATTGACAACCAAAGAAACTGAAGAATTCCAACCAATTCATGAAAGCAATTATGGCGTCTACAAAAATCCTCAATATTACGGAAGCCATTATATAAAACATGTAAAAATATTTCGACAGCAGATAGACATAATAACAAGAACTGACAAGCCATAAGAAATAGCCTTAAGATATCACCCATGCTCAATTTACGCAATCATTGTTTAATTAATTTTAGAAGTCAAATAAATACACGCATCATAATGAGAAGCGAAATTGCAAAAATCATTTATCAAGAAAAGAAGATTCAGCATTCTATCGGATAACAGCAAAGCAAAATATTATCATTTCACTTATTATTGTAACACTGAATCTAAAAAAAATTGACTTCTTTGTGGAGAGGAACTTTGCCTCAGGAAAATTAGAGTATTGAAAGAAAATGTAATGCTAAAACGGAACAAGCAATTATTATTCAATAACGTAAAAATCGCAGTTTATCATTTTGTTTAGCACACTTGATAAAATGCTTTTTGTGAATAGGAAAAGTCCAATTATTCTCTCTCTCTCTCTCTCTCTCTCTCTCTCTCTCTCTCTCTCTCTCTCTCTCTCTCTCTCTCTCTCTCTCTCTCTCTCATATATATATGTATATATATATATATATATATATATATATATATATATATGTATGTATATATATATATATATATATATATATATATACACACATATATATATATATATATATATATATATATATATATAAATATATATATATATATATATATATATATATACATATATATATATATGTATATATATATATATATATATATATATATATATATATATATATATATATAAATATATATATATATATATATATATATATATATATATATATATATATATGAGAGATAGATAAATAGTCATGACGTTACACCAATAATCTAACTCTTTTATATGATATACCTTCAAGCGATATCAATTATCACTTTATCAAAATTGCTAAATTACAACAGAACGTCAAAAGACACATGCGCTCACATAAGTAACTTCAAGAAGATCCAATTAGTTTTCAAAATTTAGCAAATATTTGAAACCGAAAAAAGTTTGTTTTATATAATAATACAATAAAGTTGTTTGAACTTTCTATAAAAAGTACTGTACACCATACTATAGTTATTGACGTTATGATTGTTACTGTTTACACATACAACATTCTAAACACTTAATATAGATACCATACTAAATTTATCGTTTTTATAGTAATATTTAATAAAACTTATTACTATCCATTTACTTTGTATCGTGGTGAATGTTGATAACGTCAGCGAATGTTTCTTTCTCTCTTCCGGGCCTTTATCGGCTTTTAGTGTTGATGTTTCGTCACATTTTCTTCATCTTCCGTTTCCTTGTTAACTTTATGGTTACAGTAACAAAGAAAAACACAAGAAAAAAAGCACAAATATTTCCTGAATAAACAAAACACGAGGCGAACTCTGATGACGCAAGCTGGCGGAACTCCACTTTCAAGATCTGAGGTTAATTGAGTGTACAGATACCAGATATCACTAGATTTACAGGCAAGAAACGAAACTAAAATACCAAAAATTACACCCAGAAATAAACAATATTTCCTACCACATGTAAGTAGTAGGTTGGCCAGGGCCCCAGTCACATGTTGAGATACTACCGCTAGAGAGTTATTGGATCCTTTGACTTGCCAGACAGTACTGCATTAGATCCTTCTCTCTGGTTACGGTTAACTTTCCCTTTGCCTACACATACACCGAATAGTCTGGCATATTCTTTATAGATTCTCCTTTGTCCTCGTACACCTGACAACACTAAGATTACCAAACAAATTCTTCTTCACCCAAAGGGTTAACTACTGCACTACAATTGTTCAGTGGCTACATTCCTCATGGTAAGGGTAAAAGAGACTCTTGAGCTATGGTAATCAGCTCTTCTAGGAGAATGACACTCCAAAATCAAACCATTGTTCTCTAGTCTTGGGTAGTGCCATAGTCTCTTTACCATGGTTTTCCACTCTCTTGGGTTAGAGTTCTCTTACTTGAGGGTACACTCGGGCACGAAGTTCTGTCTTGTTTCTCTTCCTCCTGTTTTGTTAAAATTTTTAGAGTCTATATTTATTTTAAATTGTTACTTTTCTTGAAAATGTTTTTTTTTTCCTTGTTTCCTTTCCTCACTGGGATATTTTCCCTGTTGGAGCCCCTGCGCTTATAGGTTATGCCGCGGTTACACACATATCCCTTTAAACTATTTAAACTCACATGACACGCAAAAAAAGGCAGCGTTTTTGGATAGGTATACTGTAGAGTAGAATATAAATCCATGGAAAACTCAAATTCAATTTTTTTGATAAATGATGTTTTCCCAGAGAGTGATCTACGCCTCACGTACATGAATGCGGCAATATCCATAACAAAGATATTTAACAAATAGTATATTCACAATTGCCAATGTTTCTCTCATTACTATGAATTTTTACCTTGCTAAATTCGCAAAAGAATTACTCAAACCCTAATCAGAATAACTTTCCACTTGCATATTCAAATATGGGACTCTCTAAACAAACATAAATGCAAGATTGAACAGCCACTTCTATTTACATCTGAAATTATTCACCGCAAATTTTGTCCAACATAATTGCATGTCTTTATTTAGCGAATTTTTGTTTTCAACAGTACTAACTTTGTTTCATTGATTAGGTAAAGATAAAAGACTCGTAACCCTCTCTCTCATATAAAATTTCGATTTAATCTCAAATTGCCACTAACTATACGCTTTCCTCTCATGACGATTTTTCAAAATTGTAGATATCTGTTAAGTTATCCTAAGGAATTATTCGATATATTATGAAAATTATCCAGTTATCTTTAATAGCTCCAAAAACGATTACTTGATTTCAGTAAAACTCAAAGAGATTCAAGGAAAAAAAATTCAGTTGAAGGTTATTGACCCTCAGTATTTTTGTATTTTTTTCTGAACATCAGAAAAGAAACGTAATCAAAGTATGAAATATAATCTGGGACAAGAAAACAAAATGGAATAGTGCCTTTGAAGCAAAGAAGCAATCATAGCGGTGAAAATGGAGAAATGCATTCGTATGAAGTCTTGGGAAAATAACACTATTGTCGACTTAGGTGCTATATTTACATCGTGGTTCATTTGCATATCTTTCTATCTCTGTCTGTTTCCTTATTTAATTTCCACGTTAGATCATAAAACCATCTGTTGCTTAGGACAATTTAATGTTTATTTGTTTCATTAACCATTGCACAGCTGGCAGTAACTGCATATTATAAATTTATCTGGTAGTCAGCAGTGAGATTTAAAGTATCTCTAAAAAGATATATCGTCCACTTAATACTGTTCAACAACTGAATAATTCTGTTCCCAAAAGGAATACGCTGTGACAAAGGAAAGATATATTTAGTTTTTGTCATTGTCCATGGAAGAAAAATTAACTTATTACTTATACTTCTGGCTAATATCGTTCTTTGTTTTATCTTTATATGTTGATCATTCTAGGAGATCATAGAACAGAATATTTTTATCCAGACGTCATCAAATAGGCTAAATATATCACCGGTACAAAGTGTGTACACATACACACATGCACCCCGAAGAAGTAGACATAATACACGAAAGCGCTTGGTATTTGTTCATACACTTTCTTATTACCTGTGGATTTTATACTTAAATATTTGTCAAGTTCAGTTTCTTGGCTGACAATATATATATATATATATATATATATATATATATATATATATATATATATATGTATACATATATATGTATGAATATGCATATATATATATATATATATATATATATATATATATATATATATATATATATATATATTTATATATATATATATATATATATAGATAGATAGATAGATAGATAGATAGATAGATAAATATGCATATATATATCTATAAGTATATATATAAATATGTATATATATATATATATATATATATATATATATATATATATATGTGTGTGTGTGTGTGTGTGTGTGTGTGTGTGTGTGTGTGTGTGTAGAGGGAGATGCAAAGAAACAGAGAAAGAATTCTACAATATATACCTAGAGCCACTTTATTTTGTTTCTACACCTAAAATTAACCTTCCATATACTTAATCAATTGTAGGTCTCAAAAAGTCTCAATATATTATTTTT
>NC_090742.1:137438347-137458347 GCF_036898095.1 Palaemon carinicauda
TTATATTTATCAAACTTTTTTTTTTTACTCACAGTAGATTCATTTGGTCTTAATATCATAAATACATGTAATTTATATCGTGTTAATTACAGTCGACTATTCATCTAGAAATATTAATTCTGCAATCTTATTCTATTTGTAAAATAAAAGCATATAAATAAACATATTTACAAAAAAATGCCGTATGCAGTTAATCGAAATTAGAATTTTACAACGTTTCTATATAAAAGAAAAATGTAACAGAAGACTTCAAGGATTTGTGCATTATAGATGTATTTAAATAAAAAAATTTATGTTAACAAAAACTAATGATTATTTTGTGCTAAGAAAGACCACTAGGAGTCGATAATATTCGAAAAAGTATTCATTATGTATCAATTCGAATAATACTTTTATTCCAGTAACAATACTCCTTCTGTTACTACTACCAGCCCTACTGTTCTAACTACGGATAGCTGACGCTGAATGAAGCTAAACGAAGGATTCAAGATCTCCTCCACCGATTGCTCCTTCGTAAAGTGGTCGAGTAAAGTCATCAGACGATGAAATTCATCGGGAATTGAAAGGCGAAGCCAAAACTGATGAGCAAATTACCCAGTAAATTGCTTCATAATTGTCTATCAGACCTGAATTACAATTATATCATTAGTGGATGACCAGCGTCCAAGGGAGTTAAAAGCGAGCGCTGAATTCATTTATCGCTTTAGAAATTACTGAATGAAAGTCATTTAATAGATAATGAACTCGTGTATAGACATAGCCACCACTTAATTAGAAAATCCAGTTCAACATGAATGTGCAGTGCTGCCAATGTTCTCTGCCTATATGTCTGTACCTACCAATCAGAATAATTCATCAGTTGTTAAAGCGTTTATAGCTTCTGTCATATATGAATTTTATGGTTCTCAAAATTAGTAAGGAAAAGATACAAACCTAGTTGGACAAGCAGGATGTTATAGGCACAAGGGCTCTAACAAGGAAAATTAGCCCAGTGAAGAAAGGGAATTAGTAAATAAATAAACACACCAGTATGATTTCCCGGATACATTTTAAGGAGAAAAGGCATTTTATGAATCTAAAAGCATATAAAAAATATAGTTTCTTATTACAATGAATAGATAAAACTTTTTTTTCTGTAAACAGATCTGTCCTAGAAATAACGAATTCTCTATTTTCCCTGGAACCGAATTAAATTGCCTTGAAAGTAAAATATGTTATGCTCCAATACTATGTCATGTTTCATCCTCATTACATAACTTCTTAATCATACTTGTATTTTTCATGAATATTCTAATTTACAATAATAAGATGCAAGTAATGGGCACAAAGTGGTAGAATATAAGCTTGATGTTTATTCTTGTTCCAAAAATATAATAAAATACTAATATTCATGGGACCATGTACAGTAAGTTTTACCTTATAATATAACCTGCATTTATATCCCTATTATTCTGTTTATTTAAATTTGATGCCTCTTTTAGACCTATGTAAATGAAAGATTAAGGATGCATAAAAAGTTAAGTACGATTTTATTGATGGTTACTGAAAATATACTATTCTAAAATATATCTTTAACCTCTACATATCTTGTGCCTACCTCAACCGGCCTATACAATTTATATTCCAACAATAAATTCCTTTTAAGCCTCAGAAATACATATTGAAATTGGAAGTATAGGCCTAATCGTACAATTGAAGAGACATTTGATGTGGAAGCATATGATGATTCTCTTCATAAAACAAAACTATCTATTTAAGATGATGCTCCATTTGAAATGACTTCGCTAAGGGATCACTTTAGTTGGTCTATTCGTTAAAGAAAAACACAGGATGCTATTACGGAATGGAGAATAAAAGATAAGGTGCTTTGTCAATAAAATCAAGGATTTTCATAATGAGAAATAAAAGTACATATATATGTATGTAATTAAATTTATACGTATATACAAATAAATACACAAACATATATTTATATATATATATATATATATATATATATATATATATATATATATATATATATATACTGTGTTTATATATATATATAATATATATATATATATATATATATATATATAAATATATATATATATATATATATATATATATATATATATATATAAATACAGTATATATATATATATATATATATATATATATATATATATATATATACTGTGTTTATATATATGCTGTACATATATATATATATATATATATATATATATATATATATGTATTTATGTATATATATACATATATATATATATATATATATATATATATATATATATATATATATATATATATATATATACATAAACATATATACATGTATATATATATATATATATATATATATATATATATATATATATATGTATATATATACATATATATATATATATATATATATATATATATACATATATATATATATATATATATATATATATGTGTGTGTCTGTGTGTGTGTGTGCGCGTGTGTATGCGAGAGAGACTGTCTATGTGTGCATGTTCCTGCGTGAATCATTCACCATTCTATTCATGAAATCTGGTAGTATAATTATCAATTTATTTTGACTTAAAAGACCTCTCTCTCTCTCTCTCTCTCTCTCTCTCTCTCTCTCTCTCTCTCTCTCTCTCTCTCTCTCTCTCTCTCTCTCTCTCTCTCTCTCTCTCTCTCTCCTTTAGTCGTCCTCATCATTATGCAAATCTTGGCTTCCCTTTTGCCTTTGTATCTTTTTGCAAGCTAAGCGAACCTTTTTCCAAATCCATAATATCCCTAATGTTTACTCAAAGAGCGGGCAAACTCATCTAAACTATCATGAGTAAAGCTATAACTCACCAAATGCACGTACATCAGAGTTGACATATGTTACTTTACGCAATTTTACATACATCGCAAATAGCATTTTGATACAAAGTATATATATATATATATATATATATATATATATATATATATATATATATATATATATATATATATATATATATATATATTCTGAAGGTTAGGAGGTCATAGCAAATATCACAAGCTGGATGTATATGATTTTCAATGGTTATAATAATAATAATAATAATAATAATAGTAATAATAATAATAATAACAATAGTAGTAGTAGTAGTAGTAGTAGTAGTAGTAGTAGTAGTAGTAGTAGTAACATTAATAATAATAAAGGTAATGATGATAGTAATAATAATCATAAGTCAACATCAATATTTATGTAAAAAATAAATATAATAATAATAATAATATTAATAATAATAATAATAATAATAATAATAGAGTATGATGATAATAATAATTATAAATCAAATATGTAAGTTATTTTCGATACGTTTCCTAAGAATCATACTTGAATTTCCTTACCCAATTATGATATTATTTATGATAATACCGATAATGTTAATAATTCAATAAATTTTTCACAGAAGAGAATTCTAGCCATTTTTCTCTCGCAGAATCCTTCTCATTGCGTGCAGCCGTTTTGTAAGTTGTGGCTCGAAGTCATAAGCAGATTTTGTAAGAATTAATTTTCTGGAGAAGGAATTCGAAGATTTTTTTCTATTTCATAACGTTTCTGCTTTAAGTCTTATATATATTTGGCAGAGAAATACTCTATTTTTATAACATAATGCTCAGACGATGTATGTGGAAGTATCATTTAACCGTGCTCAATCCGTGCTGATAATTTTTTTTTTTTTTTTTTTTAACGTCGAGAACATTTCCCCCTTCAAACAGCTATGGGGAATACCATTTTCTTATGTATTTTTTTTTCATATAGCGAATTCCTCGTAGAAGTAACAAGTAGGGTTGTTGTGGCCTGCTGGTAACGTCTCTGTCTGGTATTTGCCAGTCGGGAGTTCGAGTTCCTCTCAGTCTCGTTAGTGCCATTAGTGTCTGCAACCTTACAAACCTTGTGAGCTAAGGATGGGGTATTTAGGGGAGCCTATAGGTCTATCTGCTGAGTCATCAGCAGCCACTGCCTGGCCCTCCTTGGTCCTAGCTTGGGTGGAGAGGGGGCTTGGGCACTGATCATATGTATATGGTCAGTGTCTAGGGCATTGTCCTGCTCGATAGGACAATGTCGCTGTTCCTTGCCTCTGCCATTCATGAGTAGCCTTTGAACCTTTAATATGGTAAATCTTTGTCTTCAATCTTTGGGGATTTTTTGTTTACTGTCTTCCTTTTCTGATGTTAAATTGTTTAAATACACGGTTTTATACACAATCTAATCAATATTTTGTTGTCGAGTCTTAAATTCACATGGAAACAATAGAGGCAGCCATTGTCACTGGTTTTTTGGATTACGTCAAAAAAGACTAATGATTATTTCATAACACTAGTTCGATTCCAATAATAATACTCCTTCTGTTACTACTACCAATTGCTCCTTCGTAAAGTGGTCGAGTAAATTCCTCAGACGATGGAATTCATCGGGAATTGAAAGGCGAAGCCAAAACTGATGAGCAAATTACCCAGTAAATTGCTTCATAATTGTCTATCAGACCTGAATTACAATTATATCATTAGTAGCTGACCAGCGTCCAACGGAGTTAAAAGCGAGCGCTGAATTCATTTATCGCTTTAGAAATTACTGAATGAAACTCATTTGATAGATAATGAACTAGTGTATAGACATTGCCACCACTTATTTAGAAAATCCAGGTCAACATGAATGTGCAGTGCTGTCAATGTTCTCTGCCTGTATGCCTGTACCTTCCTATCAGAATAATTTATCGGTTGATAAAGCGTTTATAGTTTCTGTTATATTTGAATTTTATGGTTCGCAAAATTCGTAAGGAAGGGAAAAAAGAAATTGAAAATGACAGCAATGTCAATATTATTATCATTACTACTAGCTAAGCTACAATCCTAGTTGAAAAAGCAAAATGCTACAGGCACAAGTGCTCTTACAGGAAAAAGTAGCCCAGTGAGGAGAGGAAATAAGCAAATAAATAAACTCACACTGATATGTTTCCCGAGAGATATATTATGGGGAAAATGCATCAAAGGAATCTAAAAGAGATAGAAAATATAATGAATAGATAAAACTTGTTCTTTTTCTGTAAACACAACTCTGTCCTAGAAATCACGAATTCTCTATTTTCACTGAAACTTAAGTTGCCTTGAAAGTAAAGTATGTCATGCTCCAATACTATGTCATTTTTCATCCTCATTACATAACTACTTAATCATACTTGTATTTTTCATGAATATTCTAATTTACAATAATAAGATAAAAGTAATATGCACAAAACAGTAGAATATAAGCTTGATGTGTATTTTTGGTCCAAAATTAGAATAAAATAGTAATATTCATGCGACCATGTACAGTAACCTGTATTTATGTCCCTATTATTTTGTTTATTTAACTTTGATGGCTTATTTAGACCTATGTAAATTAAAGATTAAGGATGTATAAAAAGTTTTGTACGATTTTCTTAATGTTTACGGAAAATGTACTATCTTAAATATATCTTTAACCTCTACATATCTAGTGCTAGACCTTCACTGGCCTATGCAAAGTTAGTTCTTCTTCTGTTCCCAAAAAGAGTAATGCTCAGTAACAATTAAAAGATAAATATATTTCTAGTCACTGTCCATATAAAAAAAAAAATTAACTTAGTACCTATATACTTCAGGGTAATATCGTTCCTTGTTTCATCTTAAAATGTAGCTTTAAAAATTCTCAACCGAGTCAACGTTGCTTATTCAAAGAGGTCATAGAACAGAATCTATTGATATCGGCATAAGCTTTCATTTATCCAAACGTCATCAAGTAAATCAAGTCACCGGTTCAAAGTATGTACAAATAATCACATACATTATACACGGGGTGCTTGATATTTGGTCTTTCAATTTCTCGTTTCCTGAGGATTTTAAACTTAAACATTTATCACGTGCACTTTTGTGGCTGATAAGTAATATATATATATATATATATATATATATATATATATATATATATATATATATATATATATATATATATATATATATATATATATATAAATATATATATATATATATATATATATATATATATATATATATATATATATATATATAAGTATGCGTGTGTGTCTGTGTGTCTGTGTGTCTGTATGTATGCGTATGTATATATACATATATATATATATATATATATATATATATATGTATATATTGTTTGTGTGTAAGTGTGTGTGAAAGAGAAACGGAGAGGAAG
This sequence comes from Palaemon carinicauda, assembly GCF_036898095.1. Classification (NCBI taxonomy): domain Eukaryota; kingdom Metazoa; phylum Arthropoda; class Malacostraca; order Decapoda; family Palaemonidae; genus Palaemon; species Palaemon carinicauda. The sequence continues at coordinate 137,444,566 of NC_090742.1, forward strand.
AATTCTATAGCATATACCTAGAGCCATTTCATTTCGCTTCAATACTTAGAATTAACCTTCCATTTACCTAATCCATTGTAGGTCCCAAAAAGTCTCAATACATTTTTTTTCTGGTTTTTTGGAAAAAGTTACATTTTTTTAACATTCATCTTTTTTATCAGAATTTACCCAATTTTTTGTATTGTTAACGAAATAAATTTACACATAGTGGAAATAGGAGGTTTTATAATATCCAGACTTCATTTACAGAAAAGTTAATCTCCACATACATATTGCATATTGCAATATTCCAGTCTTCCTTCAAGAATATTTCCCCAGACCGCATACATTAAATCAGACGACACGTGTCATGAAGTATCCTAGAGATATTCATTGAAGGAAATGTAAGAGGCTATGCATAAATCTTGAAGACAGAGCTAACGTTCGTGTTAATGGGGTTGTGATGCACCTGTCTATATAGTTTCTAACTTCATCATCATCATCATCATCTTCTCCTCCTACGACCATTGAGGCAAAGGGCCTCAGTTAGATTTCGCCAGTCATCACTATCTTGAGCTTTTAATTAATACTTCTCCATTCATCATCACCTTCTTCACGCTTCATAGTCCTCAGCCATGTAATCCTGGGGGTTCAAACTCTTCTAGTGCCTTGTGGAGCTCAGTTAATATTTTGGTGAACTAATCACTTTGTTTAAGCATAGAATCTTACTTAATGCGTAATCTTGGGTTTATTCCTGTCACATATCTAATAATAATAATAATGATAATAATAATAATAATAATAATAATAATAATAATAATAATAATAATAATAATAATAATAATAATAATAATAATAATAATAATAATAATAATGTTTATTGGACAAAAAAATATTTACATACAAAGATTTACAAAAAAAAACAAAAAAATTACTCAGTCCAAGCCCATGTGGAGCAGAGCTCTTCGGGCAATAATACAACTAAAATAATATCATCAATTAAGTAAAAGTAAAAAATAAAGTAAATATGGATATAAATATACAAAATGTACGCATACATATTCTCACTGGGCGGCTCTTCTTTGTGGGTTATTTAGTACTCGTCGACATTTTGAATTATTTATTTAGTCGAAGGTCACTAGAAAAATTACATACAATGAGGAATTCATATGGTGACAATTCTTCAATTAATCAAAAAAAAAAAAAAACATATTTAAAGAAAAATCCTATTCTCTACACATTTCAAACAACATTATTGGAAACCTCTATTGCTATAATTTCAGTAATTGTGATTCCTTTGTATTCTATTTCTTGCATGTTACACATTTTTATTAATATTTCCAATAAAGACCTCTGGTATAATAACTTGATTACAAAATTCGTAATACTAGGTGGGTGAATCCTTTGGTTCTGCTATATCGACTCTTTAAGAAATAAGCACTAAGCATTAATAGACATCATTAAGTCATGAGAGAATTTCACTAAATAGTTATTCGATCTGTGGTATATTTTATCTAACTTAATCCCTTACGAGCTCTATTTTCCCTCCTTAAATTGTAAAGACCTCTTGATAACATCTCTTACTTACAATTTTGTTTGTGTCCACTGCAAAGACCGTCCAGCTCTATCCCCTCATGGGCCGCGGGCAAGTCCCTACCGAGGGGTACGTCACCGTTAACACAAGCACACCCCTCACTTTATTTCAGGTGTGTATATTTCATCATATTAGCAACACTAATAGCTATTGTTATTTAAACAGCAACCCTGAAAACCCTTTTTCGTCTCTAAATCTCAGAACACTGTGATGCTTACCTTATATTATAATTCCATCTTAAAGTCGTCGATGTGGATTCTCTCAAACAAGTCTGCTCCCGACGCCTAACACTGTTTGAAAGACCCACCTGCCGCTTTCCCAAGCGCTTGACAGAGGGGTGGCGGGAGATGGACCGATGGTTCTTTTGTTTTCTTTTGTTACTAACATATAAAAGGTGTCCCTATAATTATTGTTTCTGACGGAAACTTCCTCATTTTAATTTTCTTATCATTTCATAACGTGTACGCCTCTATTAGTGACCGAAATTTAATTACAAATTTTGGATTTACCACGAACAGTCATTCAAAGTTGCGCAGGGAAAAGTGAGATTTCCTTGAGAGAAATTTCCCTGAGTGAAATTTCCCTGCGTGAAACTTCCCTGCATTTACACCCGCCCCTTTGAAACCTCTTGAGCACAAGGGGGTTCAACACCTTATCACTCTGTAACGCCCATTAGATCCGTCTCCTCCTCTAAAATTAAAACAAGCTTCGACAGCGGTCTGTCGTATTCCTTGCCCTCTCTCCTGACAGTCACCGTCCTCACCAAACCATCTTTCCCTACTTTGGTCTGCACTACTCTAGCCCATGGCCAATGGCAGCGTGCTTCATTCTCCTTGACCATAAGGACTACGTCTCCCACCCTGACGTTTCGTCACTCTTTGAGCCATTTCTGGCGCTTCTGTAACCCCAACAGATACTCACGTTTCCAACGGGCCCAGAACTGCTCAGCCATATGCTGCACCTGCTTCCATCTTTGCTTAGAGTGGCCACCTATTGCAACGTCGCAGCCAACAGGTGAATCTCCCATGTTTAAAAGCTTGTTCGGTGTGAGTGGAACCGGGTCTACTGTTAACCGTTGCTTCCACTTCACAAAAGAGTGTGCATAGCCCTTCATAATCCAATTGCTGTGTCCCCAAGACTATATCTAAGACCCTCCTCACGGTACCTATCAACCGCTCCCATGCTCCTCCAAAATGTGAGGCGCCGGGAGGATTGAGAATAAATTCCACCCCACACCCGAGCAACTCATTGCGCACCTTGTTTCCCGCCAAGAACTCATAACTGGAGTCGAGAACTTTCCGCGATCCCACAATATTACTGCCGCAGTCACATCTAACTGTCTTGACCTGACCACGACGAGCCAAAAACCTCCTGAAGGCACTAATGAATGAATCTGATGTGAGATTCGAGGCCACCTCCAAGTGTATGGCCCTCATGTTCAAACAAGTGAATATAACTCCCCAATGCTTCATCTGTGCTCTGCCTCGTTTTACGAAGAATGGCCCAAAAAGGTCCACCCCGGTGCAATAAAATGGGGGTTTCCCCGACTCCACACGATCGGGTGGTAGATCGGCCATTAGCTGCTCGATGGCTTTTCCGTGTGCCCTGCGACACCTGACACATCTACTCAGCACGCGTCGCACTGCTGCATGGCCCTTAATTACCCAAAATTTCTCCCTCACCAGGCTCAAAACATGCATTACACCCATATGGTTAGAATGCTCATGATAATACTGGATCACCATGTCTGTCATGTGTCCCTATACGGCAAAATAATTGGATGCCTTTCGCTTGGAGAGATATTTGCCGAAGATAACCTACCTCCAACGCACAGAAGCCCATTTCTCAGGATTGGTTTCAACCTTCTTAGGGAGCTAGAGGCCCTAATAGTTCCTCCCTTCTAAAGGCTCTCTATCTCTAACTCGTAATCAACACGCTGTGTTACCTCGGTCCCGGACAATTCGTCCAATGACAATTGGTCCAATGACGATAGGTCCAAAATCAATTGGTCCAATGGGATTATTGGCCCAATATTAATTGGTCCAATGGGATTATTGGCCCAATATTAATTGGTCCAACTGGATTATTGGTCAAATATTAATTGGTCCAACAGAATTATTGTTCAAATATTAATATATTATATATTAAGATATTAATACTGAAAATTGTAATACAGGAATTAAGTAGTAAAAATGAAAAGAAATAAAATAATTTATTTTATAAGGAAAAAAATCTAATTTATTGGATAGGTCAGAATTTAAAACCTCAGGTTATGAGCTATCGCCCGTAAAAAATCTAACGTTTCATAATTATCTTTCTCACGTTCAGCATCTTTTATCTTTAATTTGCTATTTAATTCTCCACGAACGATGCATTCCATTTCGTCCTCCGTATGCTTTTGTTCTTTTCTTAACTCACTAATTAGTTTAAAGATCCCAACATGGGCTGAGCCTATTAACACTTCCAAACGTCTATGCCACGCTTCTACATTATTTTGTGTTCTTGGTACACTTCCTTCTACTCTGTCATACACCGACCATAATGCAGGGGGGAAAAGTGGAGGATATCTCATTTCTTGGCCTCGTAATATTCGTCTAACCTTTCCGCGAATGTAATTTTCGTCGAAATAATTTACTACAGGCGTACCTTCAACCGGAATAGTTTGTTTTAATTGCAACCAGGCATCCTCAATTTCGTTTGCAGGTAAAAAAGCAAGTGCTGCTATTTTCCTGATGTTTAAGGAAAAGTTTTCATTAGTGCTGTATTCATTTTTCAAACCTGAAGAGATAACTTTTCTGTAAATACTCTGACAGAGATGAAAAAAACAACCTCTTTGTTGACTGCCAGGAATTTCATCTTTAATTGCACTTATTACTCCAATTTCAAAATCTGTGATAATCATTTCCGGAGAGAGAACGGTATCACTTTCAGCAGCATAGTCGAGAAGATCGCGGAAAACCTGTACATAACTTTCAATGTTTTTTTCGTATCATTAACACATAAACTAGAGGTAGGATGCGACTTCTCTCTTGCGATCCAACCGGAGCATGAATCGTGTACAGTTGTTTAAAAAGTGTTGGGACAGTCATTATCCAAAAATTTGCGTCTTTTAGTTTTATTACGTTAGAATGGGTGGTGAATAACAATATCTTATCATTAAAAATGCTAGATTCCTTAACTAGAAATGTCTCACCAACTAGAGTTTTACTGTATTCATCTGGAATGAACATATCATGTAAATCATTTGGTTCTTGAGGTCCTTCCTTGCGTACTCTTCTTATCATTTTGCTGAGAGTTTCTTTTGACACAACATACGGCACAACAGATGAATCCAGTTGATTAAGGACATCTTGAATAATTTGACAAGTTTTATCACTGGTGATACTAGCTTTTTCCTTAATTGCATTGTGGCATTTCACTACATGTGACCGACTTGACTCAGCAGCTCCACAAGTGTGTTCATTTTCCTTTTTCAGATAATGGCAGTCATCTTCAAAGTGCGTCATTGCGGTTCCTTTACATCCTCTTCTTTCACATCTCCAGTAATATGTAGCTTCTCCAGTAGTTTTCTTAGTTCTTTTTTAATGTAAAGTATACAAATATCCATTGACGGAAAGCTTTTCCTTTCCTCTTTCGGAAAGCACTGTGTTACAGGCAGATAACTCCATAGTAAGGGATCCTAGCGCTTACTAAAAGTTAGAAAAAATAACAAAAGTTAGTAAAAGTTAGTAACAATAACAAAGCTATTGTTAACTTTACTTTAGAGAGGTTGTTTCATCATTGGAACAATTTTCCTTTGGACGAGTCGGTATTGGACTAATTATCGTGTTGGACCAATAATCCCTTTGGATCAGTTGATTTTGGACCAATCGGCATTGGCCAAATCGTCATTGGACCAATTGCCATTGGATCAATCGTACCCAACCCCAGGCAAACAGGTATGTATAAAATCATCCACCACTATTCTAGGTGGATCAAGCTCCTTAGAGTTTTGGGTTGGCTGTTGCTATTTGCTAGGTACATTATTTATAAACACAGGCAGCTGCTCAGCGAGCTAGATATGCATCTGTCCACCGAAATTATTAGCTTGGCGGAGACGGTGGTAGTGCAGGTAACACGGGTTGGGTACGATTGATCCAATGGCAATTGGTCCAATGACGATTTGGCCAATGCCGATTGGTCCAAAATCAACTACCACCGTCTCCGCCAAGCTAATAATTTCGGTGGACAGATGCATATCTAGCTCGCTGAGCAGCTGCCTGTGTTTATAAATAATGTACCTAGCAAATAGCAACAGCCAACCCAAAACTCTAAGGAGCTTGATCCACCTAGAATAGTGGTGGATGATTTTATACATACCTGTTTGCCTGATGTCCATCCCAATCCTGAAACTAATTATTTGATAGCCTCTAGTTCCTGTTGGTCTTATCTCACGCTTAACTTCTAATCCTTCCACACTATCTGACATTTGAGCTGGCTCAGTTGGCCAGAAACACTCCTCCTTCAACAGAAACTCCGGCCCTTTTCTCTATTATCTCTAGCCATTTCCTATCCTCTGCAGACATTTCCCTTCTGTTAGATGCAACATCGTCATACTCGCGATTATAACTCTCAACCAGCATGCGGTCTAACTCAAGGCGCTTGCTTGTCACTTGGATCCTATTGACATGCTCTTGACACCTTTTGTCCTTTGCTCCACATACCATCCAGCCCAATAGTGTTCGTATGGCATGGGGTTCATGGAGGCGTGTTAAATTGATAACTTCCCTTGGCTCAAGCAGGTGAGGCACATTGTTCCCAATTAATAAACCTACCTCAGCTTCTACCTCTGGGATGTAAATCTCTCGCAAGTGTGGCCAGCATTCCAGATCTCCGGACCTGACCACATCACACTCATCAATTGGTATGCGAGGGGCACTCAACACCGGGGGGAGTGTAATGCAAGTCTTGCCCTCATAGTCCAATACTGACAATCCCGAGACTAGGCTGCATGCAACTTCCCCTACTCCGTTGATGGTTTCAACATTCACCTTAACGTCCTGCCTCTCAGTGCTGCCTAGGATCTGCATTAAAGCTTCCGAGACAAAGCATGTGGAACTCCCATTGTCCAAGAAAGCCTTCGTGAAAACCTCCCTTCCTTCCCTTGACCTAATCCTTATCGGCACAATTGACATCCCTGTACCAATGCTACCTCCTCTAACTGCCCTGAACATAGCAATTTTGTCATGTGTTCCTTCCTCCTGAGCCACTAAGGCTCTATTTGAGCGCTCAAATCCTACCACTTCTACTTCTTGGACCACTTCTACTCCTTGGACCACTTCTACTCCTTGGACCACTTCTACTTCCTGGTGTCGATGCAACAGAGTTGGGTGATTTCCCTTGCATATGTTACAACTTTTCCTGTTTCTGCAATACTGAGACCTATGACCACTTCTCAGACAGCCAAAACAGAGCCCCAACTCCCTTATGGCTCCCAGTTTTTCCTCAGGTCCCATTTGAGATATTTGGTGGCATTCATCCACTATATGGGGTCCTGTACAGTACCAACATGAAAGCGGGGCAGTTCTGTTACATGAAACTTTCCTAGCCTTAGTTGAACACTCAGCCTTGATTGGTGCTTTTCCTTCTCCTACCCGAGGGGTGTCTTCCCTTCTGCCCCTCTGAAATAGGTTCAAGACCCTAGCCTCTCCTTCAATAAAACTTACCAAATCATCAAACGACACAGTCCTCTTTTTTTTCTCAGTAATCTTATCAACAACTCTACACCATCGAGTCTGCACCCTAAAGGAGAACTTGCTAATGATCAACCTCATTGTTTTTGGATTTTATAATTCGGCAATGCCATAAGGGACGCACGAAATTGCATTCCTGCAAGTTTTGAGTGCCACCGAGTACTCGTCATACTCTTCCGCGTTGTTTTCCCTTATATCTTTCCATTTAATGATCTTTTCCCCAAACGCGGTGGCTATCTGTTCAAGGTTGCCATATCGCTCCTCCAGCAACTTCCTTGCCTGCTTATAGCCCTCTGAAGCTTCTAAGTGGATGCAAGATGCCACAATATCATTTGGCATGCCTGTCGTGTATAAATCCAGATACCTCAGCCTTTCCTTATCATTCGTCAACTGGCCACTAAAGACTTCATCAAATGAGCGAATGAACTTAAAATACTTTGTACGATCCCCATCAAACTTAGCTATATCCTACTTGGGCATCAAGCTTTTAAGGCTGCAAGAGATTAGCGGCTGCATGACTTCCTTATTGCTCAAGTCCCTTTGGTCATTCCCGCCCGAGCAACAGCATCCACTTAACCCAATCTGGGGCGCTTCCGTATTCAAATGCATGGGTCTCTCACTCCCGCTTACATCAGGGTTTGTGTGTTCCCTTATCCTAGGGATGTGAGTTATTTCTTTTTCCTTCTCCTTCAGTTCTCTTAAGGCCTTCTCCTCTGCCTCCACTCCAGCTAACTCTGCCTCTAAACCGAGCATCTCCCTCTTAGATTTTAGCGCTGCTTCCTCTCGCTCTATGGCGTTTATCTCCTCCATCACCCGTAATTGTGCTGCCAACCTGGCTCTAGAAGCAGCTAATAACACACGTCTGCTCCCAGTAGAACTCGCACGCGACCGCTGAGATCTCCCGGAAGCAACAGATTGCATACCAATGACTGATGCGCTATCCCCCAAATTTAAATGTCCTTCCTCTTCCCTGGGCTCTTCAGTGCACTCGCCTACCTTATAAAAATGATTAACCCCACTATCCTGCCTAACCTCAAGTCCCTGCAAAAACTCCTGTACCTCTACGCCATCCTTCTCTAGGGCCTCACTTAGACGGTGACACAATTCAGAATTGTTCCCTCCTTTTGGGAGGCCTCTAACTTCCAACTCCTCTCTCAATTGCGCAACCTTTAGGGTCTCCATTTTCCTAGGCCCCGTTCCGGCACTCCCTATGAGCTAACAAAATTCCCTAGTTGAATCGTAGCTGACCTAACTGATGAGTGGCCGAGAACCTGCACTACTCAATGAAGACCACTAACAGTACCTAATTTTGCGACTGCCTAAATCCTCTAAGCCTAGAGAGCAATCCCTAAATGTATCAATGTCTCGTGTCCCAGTCTTCAACCTGAAATAACGCCTAAAGAAACAGCCCAGCCTCCTACCTGAAAGATCTTCTATTTGACATATCCCAGCCTTTACCTGAAATAACTTCTATTTGACATATCCGAACCTTTACCTGAAATAACTCCTATTTGACATGTCCTAGCCTTTACCTGAAAGAACTCCTACCTGAAATAACTTCTATTTGACATATCCCAGCCTTTACCTGAAAGAACTCCTACCTGAAATAACTTTTTTTTTACATATCCTAGCCTTTACCTGAAAGAACTCCTACCTGAAATAACTTCTATTTGACATATCCCAGCCTTTACCTGAAATAACTTCTATTTGACATATCCCAACCTTTACCTGAAAGAACTCCTACCTGAAATAACTTCTATTTGACATATCCCAGCCTTTACCTGAAAGAACTCCTACCTGAAATAACTTCTATTTGACATATCCCAACCTTTACCTGAAAGAACTCCTACCTGAAATAACTTCTATTTGACATATCCCAACCTTTACCTGAAAGAACTCCTACCTGAAATAACTAAACCCCTCCTTGTTATACCTAAGTTCTAATACCATGCAGCATGCAACAAACTAACATCTGTCAAACTGAGAACTCTAGTGACCATTGGCTTAGGATTACAGCGCCCGTAACCGACGTTGGAAATGGTTTCTTCATATAGATAATCCACAAATTAGTAAAGTTAAATTGGGTAACCGTAACGTTACGTGCTAAGTTCTCATTTGAATGGGTTCTAAATTGGACCTTCCAAGAAATATTTTCATGCCACATACAGAATAAACTTATGCATTAAAGCAAACCTGTGATACCATTAACCTAAACCAGTTATGAGGACCTATAGACGATTATACCCAAACCAATACAGAACCAAGGGACTACATTATAAAAATTCCACAAGGTTTCCCTCGACGATCAGATATTACTAAATAAACTCAAAATACATGAATAATGACCTGAGAACCCAACATTCTGACTTTCTCCAAGTCTTAATGCACTACACACATCTGTTCCTGCTCACCTTCGAGATATTTGCCTTACAAATAAACTACTCAAGTTCAAATGCAAAATTTCCATGCTATTTTCAATTAAACATCAACTCCTCTGTCATAAAGAAAAAAACAAAATAATTGTCACTCCAAAAAATATTGCACTACAGGACAATTTCCTCGATGAACTTCGTCAATATCTTATATTTATAAGATAATCACGCATTGCAACTTACGAACATTTAATACCCTCATAAATCTGGGTCCTGTGAATGAAATCTTTCACTCGTGTTGACAGCAACCAATCTTAAACATGAGCTGTTAATACCTAATTGCACCTATTTATATTTTATTCTTCCTTCCACTTAGCTTGTTGCATGATGTCGGCAGACGACTTGTTATCTTTCTCAGCTTTCCAGAGGGACCACGTGCTCCTTCAGACTTCCACCCACGCTGTACCACAAAACGAAACAAAATTTGACTCTCACTGGGCGGCTCTTCTTTGTGGGTTATTTAGTACTCGTCGACATTTTGAATTATTTATTTAGTGGAAGGTCACTGGAAAAATTACATAAATTGAGAAATTCATATGGTGACAATTCTCCAATTAATCAAAAAAAAAAAAACATATTTAAAGAAAAATCCTATTCTCTACACATTTCAAACAACATTATTGGAAACCTCTATTGCTATAATTTCAGTAATTGTGATTCTTTTGTATTCTATTTCTTGCATGTTACACATTTTTATTAATATTTCCAATAAAGACCTCTGGTATAATAACTTGATTACAAAATTCGTAATACTAGGTGGGTGAATCCCTTGGTTCTGCTATATCGACTCTTTAAGAAATAAGCACTAAGCATTAATAGACATCATTAAGTCATGAGAGAATTTCACTAAATAGTTATTCGATCTGTGGTATATTTTATCTAACTTAATCCCTTACGAGCTCTATTTTCCCTCCTTAAATTGTAAAGACCTCTTGATAACATCTCTTACTTACAATTTTGTTTGTGTCCACTGCAAAGACCGTCCAGCTCTATCCCCTCATGGGCCGCGGGCAAGTCCCTACCGAGGGTACGTCACCGTTAACACAAGCACACCCCTCACTTTATTTCAGATGTCTATATTTCATCATATTAGCAACCCTAATAGTTATTGTTATTCAAACAGCAACCCTGAAAACCCTTTTTCGTCTCTAAATCTCAGAACACTGTGATGCTTACCTTATATTATAATTCCATCTTAAAGTCGACGATGTGGATTCTCTCAAACACGTCTGCTTCCGACGCCTAACACTGTTTGAAAGACCCACCTGCCGCTTTCCCAAGCGCTTGACAGAGGGGTGGCGGGAGATGGACCGATGGTTCTTTTGTTTTCTTTTGTTACTAACATATAAAAGGTGTCCCCATAATTATTGTTTCTGACGGAAACTTCCTCATTTTAATTTTCTTATTATTTTATAACGTGTACGCCTCTATTAGTGACCGAAATTTAATTACAAATTTTGGATTTACCACGAACAGTTATTCAAAGTTGGGCAGGGAAAAGTGAGATTTCCCAGAGTGAAATTTCCCTGAGTGAAATTTCCCTGCGTGAAACTTCCCTGCGTTTACACATATACATAATCATATGTATACAAATAGATACATATAAATGAGATTCTTAGCCTAAAAACAAATGGAAATGCATATTTATATGATAAAGAAGGATGGTATATGAAAGCTAATGGTATATACATTGAAAAACTGTAGATATTAAGCAAAAAACTCAGTAAAAGAATTAGTTTTACAAATAAAAATATTCTAAATAATGAAACATACTTGCGTTGTGGTTTTGGCAAGTATAAATATTTATTAATCAAACTTAATACCCAGATAACAGGAGATTTGTATATGATTTCTTAAAAGATCGAACGATAAGCAGTTGCCTTTAGATAAGCGGGCAGAGTATTCCAAAGTTTAATACCTTGGTATAGATACGATTGCTCGTATCTATTAATACGTATTAAAGGAAGAGTTAAGTTTGAATTTCTTGTTCCATATGGATGAACTGATTGCTCCTGAATTATTTTTCGTCTTAAATCTGGAAATTTGTTCAAAATAAGTGTTTGGAACATCATATTCATTAAGGAGAGCTTATAAGTGTCTTCCAGCTTCAATATCGAGAGAGACCGGGAGAGTGGCGATGTATGAGCTAAGTAATCACTGGAGCTTATGATTCTTATCAGTCTTTTTTGAATTACAATTAATGGTTGCAAGACATTTCTACTACTACTCCCCCACGCCGTATTGCAGTAATTTAGGTGAGGAGATACTAACGAGTGGTACAATTATTTTATAATATATAAGGGGAAATACTCTTTTAATCTATATATGATACCCATTACTTTGGCAATATTATTAACCGTCATATTTACATGCTCACAGAAAGTTAGTTTATTATCAAGAATTATCCCTAAAAATTTACCACTGGACTTCTGGTCCAGAGTGTGATTTCCTATAGCAACCCTTATGTTATCCGGAACTCTATGTAGAGAAAAGATTATGAAGTATGTCTTTCTTTCATTTAAGATTAACTTATTTGCTAGTAGCCAGTTTTTTACATGAGTTAAATCAGCAGTTAGTGTATCACAGAGGGAGTAGATATTTTTATATCTAAAATGAAGCGTAGTGTCATCGGCAAAGAGTACGGAGCTTACCTACCTACTGATCGAGGTAGATCATTGATATAGGCGAGGAAAAATAAGGGGCCTAGGACTGATCCCTGGGGAACACCTATTTTGACATTCATAACCTCTGAGAGATGGCCATCGAGGGTCACAAATTGTTTTCGACTCATTAAGTAGGATTTTAGTAAGAGTAACGCATTTCCACGTATTCCATAATGTTCGAGCTTTTTAAAAGCAGCACATCATGAGACACTGTGTCAAAGGCTTTACTCAAATCTAAAAAGACCGCACCAAGGTATTCATTTTTATTCATCGCATTGTAGATATTTTCAAGAAGGTCATTTACAGCATCACTTGTACTAACGCCACGCAGAAAGCCATACTGACAGGTAGAAAAGATATTACATCTAATAAAGAAAGAGTAGAGTCGATTGTGCAATAATTTTTCAAAAATTTTATTCAATAAGGGAAGGCAACTTATTGGTCTATAGTTATTGACATCCGATTTATCACCAGACTTATGTAGCACAGTAACGCACGCTATTTTAAAAATGTCAGGATAAATGCCAGAGGCAATACAACAGTTGAACAATAAGGATATAGGAAAGGCAAGTAAACTATCATTATTCTTATATTGTTTAGTAGGGGGAGAATGAATATTTGCTTTTTTGTTTTTTTAGTTTTTTTTATAATGTTGATTACTTCAAGTGGAGAAGATGGGGTCAAATAAATAGAGTGCTGATTTGAAGGAGGCAAATAGGAATGAAAATTTAACTGATTATTTTGAGGCAGGGCATCTCGGAGAGTAATGTCGATTGTAGAGAAATGAAGATTGAAAGCATTTGCAATCTGTTGGCTGTCAGTAATAGTTTCGCCGTTACGACCAATGAGTTTTCTTAGCGACGTGCGCTTTTTCTTTCCAGGCCTAAGGGACGAGTTTATGAGATCCCAGGATTTTTTAGCATCATTTCGGAGTTGATCAAAAGTACTATCAAAATATTTTTTCTTTGCCACACGAATTAATGTAAGCAACATATTACAATAGTTACTATAGCGTTGGGCACTATAAGCACCCAATTTCATTCTTCGATATAAATTATGTTTAATGTTAATTGATTTCAGTAGCCCTTTGGAGAGCCACTTATTCACCAATCTTTTAACACTTACATATTTTGTTTTTAAAGGAAAGCATTCATTGAAAAAGCTTTCTATTTCATCCATAAAAGAGGCTGCACCCAGGTGAGGATCTAATGAGGCTTGACCATATTCAGACCACTCTTTCCCCCTCAGGAGTTCCGTGAATTTCCTGTCATTCACTTCGCTCATATCCCTGAATTGAATTTTTATTTTGTTGGCTACGTTGTTTAATATAGACATTAATAGACTACAGAAAATTTGGAAATGATCTGTGATATCTGCTAAGA
>NC_090742.1:137465847-137480847 GCF_036898095.1 Palaemon carinicauda
TAGTAGTAGTAATAATAATAATAATAATAATAATAATAATAATAATAATAATAATAATAATAATAAATGATAATAATAATTATGAAACAACATCAATATTTATGCAAAAAAAAAATATAAATGAAAATACGAATTATTTTCGATACATTTCTAACAGAATGATCGAATTTTCTTCCATAATTATGATATTAATTATTATGAATATGATAATGTTAATAATTTGATAGATTTTTCTCAGAAGAAAATTCTAGCCATTTTTCTCTCGCAGAATCCTTATTGCGTGCAGCCGTTTTGTAAGTTGTGGCTCGAAGTCATCAGCAGATTTTGTAAGAATTCATTCTCTGGAAAAGAATTAGAGGATTTTTCGCTATTTCATTAAGTTTCTGCTTTAAGTCTTTCATATATTTGGCAGAGAAATACTCTGTTTTTATAACTTAATGCTCAGACGATGTATGAGGGAGGATCGTTTGACCGCGCTAAATACATGAGGATACTTTTTATCTGGCCGTATTTTTAAGGCTTCCTTTTGCAGGAAAACCTCAACGTCAAGAACATTTCCCTTAAAACAGCAATGAGGATTTACAATTTCTTACATTTTTTCCATACAGCAAATCCCTGTTAGAATTAACTAGTAGTTTTGTTGTGGCCTGATTGGTAACGTCTCTACCTGGTTTTTGCCCGTCATGGGTTCGAATCCCGCTCAGTTTCGTAAGTGCCATCAGTGTTTGCAACCTTATATTCCTTGTGAACTAAGAATGCAGGGTTTGGAGAAGACTATAAGTCTATCTGCTGAGTCATCAGCAGCCATTGTCTGGGTCTTCCTGGTACTAGCTTGGGTGGAGAGGGAGCTTGGGCTCTGATCATATGTATATGGTCAGTCTCTAGGGCATTGTCCTGCTTGCTAGGGCAATGTCACTGTCCCTTGCCTCTGCCATTCATGAGAAGCCTTTAAACCTTTAAGATGGTAAATCTTTGTCTTCAATCTTTGGGGATTTTCTTTTTACTGTCTTCCTTTTCTGATGTTGAATTGTTTAAACACACGGTTTTATACACAATCTATTCAATATTTTATTATCAAGTCTTAAATTCACATAGAAACAATAGAGACAGCCATTGTCACAGGTTTTCGGAATTACGTCAACAAAGACTAATGATTAATTCTCATCACTGAAGGCTCTAAACCCAAGAGATTCTGAATATTCCAGATTAGATTCAGATTCCATTTGAAGCTCCCTTTTTTTTTTTTTTTTTTTTGTGGGGTTTAGGTGTATATACGACGAGTGTCAGTCTTTTTCTACGACTGCCTCTATTATTATTATTATTATTATTATTATTATTATTATTATTATTATTATTATTATTATTATTATTATTATTATTATTATTACTAGCTAAGCAACCTCCTTTATTGGAAGAGCAGTATGCTATAATTCCAAGGGTTCCAACTGGGAGAATAGCCCAGTGAGGATACGAAAAAAGGAAATAAATAAACTACAAGAGAAGTAATGAACAATTAGAATAGTATATCTTAAGAACAGTGACAACATTAAAATAGATATTTCATATATAAACTATAAGCACTTCAAAACGAGAAGAGAAATAAGATATAATAGTGTATCCCATTATACCCTCAAGCAAATGAACTCTACATAACTCTTCATACAAGTAAAATTTTCTGTTTAAGCATGGTACGTGGTGGATGAGATCTATGAATGTGGAATAAAATTATTAATAAAGAAGTATATCTTATTCACCATATGAATATACATTACGCATACTTAGGGAAACATTACTGATATTCGCCGCAAATAAGAGATTTTTAGTCTCAATATAAATACATGTTGCATTTCTATATTCGAAGTTCATTCAGTAACATACTATCCCTATTTTAATATCAACTACACAGATATTGAAATATATTTACAGGGTGTTTAAAAACATTATTGTTTCTTACCTGTCAGTGGTTGAAACTTTTCACATGATCTGACAAATATAGTTAATTTTTGGTAAAATTACAGCAAATGTTTTTATGTCGAAAAGGCTGCCATAACTTTCCTTTTATAGTTTATAGATGAAATGTGTTTCAATGTTGTTACTCTTCTTAAAATATTTTATTTTAATTATTACTTTTCATATAGATTATTTATTTCCTTATTTCCTTTCCTCACTGGGCTATTTTTCCGTGTTGGAGCCCTTGGAGTTCAACATGTTTTAAGGCTGAATGTTAATGCACCCGGGATGAGCGCTTCCATACTCGATAGTAAGCACATTTTCTCTTGCTGGCTTTTAACTCTATTTATTCTAGTTCACCTTCATTAGTATAGCTATATTATCTATTTCACACATATACTTATTCTACATTCGCTGTTATGGTGAATACATATGGGAATGTTTAATCATGTTACCTATTGCTTTTTTCCTATACGATTATTGTAAATCAAAAGCAATTCCCTGTAGAGTTATATCATACGAATACTACAACTCAATTATAAAGAACTGAAACAGTTCATAGTTTTTACTCACATACTAAATATTATTATTATTATTATTATTATTATTATTATTATTATTATTATTATTATTATTATTATTGTTGTTACTTGCTAAACTACAAATCTAGTTGGAAAAGAAAGATGCTATAAGATCAGTGGCTTAAACAGGGAAAATAGACCAATGAGGAAAGGAAACAAGAAAAAACAAAATATCCTAATAGTAGTAACAACATTACAATAAATAATTCCTAGAAAAACTATAAAAACTTTAACAAATCAAGAGGAAGAGAAATAAGATAGAATAGTGTGCCCGAATGTACCCGTAAGCAAGAGAACTCTAACCCAAGATCGTGGAGGACCATGGTAAAATAATTAAACCTATACTCCAGCACTTCGCCAAGTATATAAGTTTAGCATATTCCCAGAACATTAGTTTTAGATCTGAATTTTGAAACAAAAACTTTTGCAGCAACCATAGTGGGAATTATGAAAAAAAAATAACTCATTTTTTTTTTATAACGAGGCGCATTTGCACCGACTCGCAGTGGAGCCCTTTTAGCTCGGAAAAGTTTCCTAATAGCTGATATGTTAGAATTATTTTGTCCAACCAATCAGCTAGTAGGAAACTTTTCTGACCCAAAGGTCACCCCTGCCAATCAGTGCAAATGTGCCTCATTAACAAAATGTTGCAAAATATGAAAATACTAGAAGAACAATGACACTGATTTAATATATTGAAAGATTTCCGAATTCGTGGAATCCACGTCACAAATGCCGTAGAGATTTGGAAATAAAATCATTTTTGGAAGTGATCCACTTAAAAACTAATGTTCATTTGCATATTTAGGAGCAGTATGTCTGTTCAGGCTTATCTTTTAGAATAAAAGCAAAGGAAATACGTGGAATGTAATTGCAATAAAAAAGAGAAAACTTCACTTGAAATTCATCTACTGTATATTTATAGGTATGAATTATCTCAGATGTAGTTAAAAATTGTTTATGATTATATTTTCCCGCAGCTGAAGATAAAAATATGCTTTGTCCGTAAATCTCGGTAAATTCTGCATATATATTCACTAATAGGACATGATGTAAATGCCAGTTAAAAGCATTTTCCCTACATATTCATCAGGCGATACAAGTTACCAGATATATATATATATATATATATATATATATATATATATATATATATATATATATATATATATATATATATATATATATATATATATATATATATATATATAGGATGACAAGAAAGACAACTAGGTACCGGTTGAACGGAAAGGAAACAAATTATCAAAAGCAAACCTTTAAAAATTTGCATAAAAAAAACCGTAAATGTCTAGCAACATTTATTGCAGAATTTTTGCCGTTTTAAAAACGGATATATTATGGTCACCAAACCGTAAGAGATAATAACAAAGTAAGATAAAATTACGGTCGCCTGTATTTTACTGAAATACGGTTGAGAACAGTATATTTTTATGAAGAATTTCCGATTAAATTTAGGGTTTATTTTTTCTAACAGTGAAGCTTAATTATGATAAGTACGTTATAAACATACATTTTCATAGTTTTAGGAAAATCTGCCTTAGTTCTTTTTCAAGACTTCACCACCTTCCAGATCTCCATCAACGCCTCCAATCCTGACGAAGAAAACACCCATATAACACCGAACGAAGCTAACGTTAGACGGACTTAACAAAAAAAAGCTTTTTGCTTAAACAAGATGAAAGGTGATAACTACGAAAACAAGTCGACCATGGAAGTAAATAACTTTATTGAAAATATTAACGTACATAATCTCGACAGGTTTACATTTTGCATTTGGTAAAATAGATTTGTATTATTTTTTTAAATAGTACTGTGGTAGAGATAACGTCAATGGGATTGTCAGTTTGTGTTTTGTTAATCTTCCCGTAAACCATTGTATTATTTACTGTGGTACTGAAGCGGAACACGAACAGTACAATATAATATTTATCATTCAGTGAGAGTATTTCACATAACAGCGAGATCCAAATGAAAGTATATATAAGCCATAGTTACTATTTTTGCAGTTTTGCCCCTTTTGCTGTTCTTAAAATAATTTATTTTCATTTATCATTCTTCTGTAGTTTATTTATTTCCTTACATCCTTTCCTCAACGGGCTATTTTTCCCTGTGGGAGGCCTTGGGCTTGTAGCATCTTGTTTTTCCAACTAAGAGCTTAGCTAGTAATAATAATAATGATTATGCAGATTCTAAATATATAAGACATAAATAAGACTGTTCAGCGTAATCAAGAGTTTTTCAAAAATCAGAATAAAGTTTGATTTTGTACTAAAGGAAGATAATATTGATAGAATTTGTGGGACATATGCTTGTGTGGCATCCGTAAGGATTTACAATTTCATTGGTCAATTTCCTCCACCAGCATTTGATCCTTGGTTGGATACTGATTATTGCTCTCCTTGATATATAGATTACTAATGGATTAATTTATTGACAACCAAAGAAACTGAAGAATTCCAACCAATTCATGAAAGCAATTTTGACATAAAAAAAAAAACTCATCTATATTAAGGATTTTATCATATAAAACGTGAAAAAATATTTCAACAGCAAATAGAAAAAAAGATAAAAAGAACTGACAAGCCATAAGAAATAGCCTTAAAATATAACCCATGGTCAATTTAAGCAATCAGTTAAATTTTTGATGTGAAGAGACATTACAAATTCATCTATCATGATAAGAAGATTCAGCATTTTATCAGATAATAGCAAAGAAAAATATATCATTTCACTTATTACTGTAACACTCTATTTAAATGGATTTACTTCTTTGTGGAGAGGAACTTTGTCTCAGGAAAAATTATAATGAAAGACAATGTAATGTTGAAAAAGGAACAAGCGAATTTCTTTAATAACGTCCAAACTGCAGTCTAGGAATTTTTTTAGCTCACTTGATAAAAACCATTTTTGTAAATAGAAAGTGTCCAAATACTCTCTCTCTCTCTCTCTCTCTCTCTCTCTCTCTCTCTCTCTCTCTCTCTCTCTCTCTCTCTCTCTCTCTCTCTCTCTCTCTCTCATATATATGTATATATATCTATTTATGTATATATATATATATATATATATATATATATATATATATATATATTTATGTATATATATATATATATATATATATATATATATATAAATATATATATAATTTATATCTATATATATATATATATATATATATATATATATATATATATATATATGTATATATAAATATATAGATAGCCATGACGTTGCACCGATAATCTAGATCTTTTATATAAATACCCTTAAGCGAAATAATTTATCACTTTATCAAAATTGCTAAATTACACTAAAAATGTCAAAAGACATGCGTTCATGTGAGTAGCTTCAAGAAGATCCAATTAGTTTTCGAAATCTAGCAAATATTTTAAACCGAAAAAAGTTAGTTTTATATAATCATACAACAAAGATGTTTGAACTTTCTATAAAAAAGTACTGTACACCATACTATAGTTATTGACGTTATGATTGGTACTGTTTACACATACAACATTCTAAACACTTATAAATCAATATTATAATAAATTTGTCGTTTTATTGTAATATCTAATAAAACTTATTACAATGCATTTACTTTGTATCGTGGTGAATGTTTTTTTTTCTCTCTTCCAAGCCTTTATCGGCTTTTAGAGCTGGTGTTTCATCATATTTTCTGCATCTCCTGTTTCCTTGTTAACTTTATGGTTACAGTAACAAAAAAAAGCACAAATATTTCCTAAATAAACAAATCTCGAGGCGAACTCTGGAGAAGAAAGCTTGCGGAACTCCACTTTCAAGATCTGGGGTTAATTGAGTGTACAGATACCAGATATCACTAGATTTACAGGCAAGAAACGAAACTAAAATACCAAAAATTACACGCAGAAATAAACAGTATTTCCTGCCGTATGTAGGTAGTAGGTTGGCCACGGCCCCAGCGATCTGTTGAGATACTACCACTAGAGAGTTATTGGATCCTTTGACTGGCCAGACAGTGGTGCATTGGATCCATCTCTCTGGTTACGGTTAACTTTCCCTTTGCTTACACATACACCGAATAGTCTGGAATATTCTTTATAGATTCTCCTTTGTCCTCATACACCTGACAACTCTAAGATTACCAAACAAATTCTTCTTCACCCAATGGGTTAACTACTGCACTGTAATTGTTCAGTGGCTACATTCCTCATGCTAAGGGTAAAAGAGACTCTTGAGCTATGGTAAGCAGCTCTTCTAAGGGAATGACACTGTAAAATCAAGCCATTGTTCTCTAGTCTTGGGTAGTGCCATAGTCTCTGTACCATGGTTTCCCACCGTCTTGAGTTAGAGTTCTCTTGCTTAAGGGTAATCTCGGGCACGCAATTTTTTCTTGCTTCTCTTCCTCTTGTTTTGCTAAAGTTTTTAGAGTTTATATCGGAGATATCTATCTTAAATTTGTTACTCTTCTTAAAAATTTTATTTTTCCTTGTTTCCATTCCTCACTGGAATATTTTCCCTATTGGAGCCCCTGGGCTTATAGCATCCTGTTTTTTCAACTAGGAATGTACTTTAGCAAGTTATAACAATAATAGCAATAACAATGTTTATTCTCGCACTCGGCCCTTTAAATACGTTACGCCGCGGATACACACATATCCCTTTAAACTATTTAAACTCACATGACACGCGAAAAAAGGCAGCGTTTTTGGATAGGTATACTGTACAGTAGAATATAAATCCATGGAAAACTCAAATTCGATTTTTTTGATAAATAATGGTTTCCCAGAGAGTGATCTGCGCCTCACGTACATGAATGGGGCACTATCCATACCAAAAATATTTTAAAAAAATAAAAATAAAAAGTATATTCACAATTGCCAATGTTTCTTTCATAAGTATGAATTTTTACCTTGCTAAATTTGCAAAAGAATTACGCAAACCCTAATCAGAATAACTTTCCACTTGCATAGTCCAATATGGGACTCTCTAAACAAACATAAATGCAAGATTGAACAGCCACTTCTATTTACATCTGAAATTATTCACCGCAAATTTCGTTCAACTTAATTGCATGTCTTTATTTAGCGAATTTTTGTTCAACGACACTAAATTTGTTTCATTGATTAGGTAAAGATAAAAGACTCGTAACCCTCTCTCTCTCTCAGATAAAATTTCGATTTATTCTCAAATTGCCACTAACTATACGCTTTCGTCTCGTGACGATTATTCCAAATTATAGATATCTATGTTAAGTTATCCAAAGGAATTATTCGAAATAATATGAGAAATATCAAGTTATCTTAAGCAGATCCAAAGCAATTACTTAATTTCATTAAAATAAAAAAAATAAAAAATAAAAGAAATTTACTTGAAGGTTATTGAGACAATATTTTTCTATTTGTTTCTAAACATCAGGAACTATAAGGAACTATTTAGATATAAGAATTCTATGTTAAATTATCCAAAGGAATTCTTTGAAATTCTTTGAAGAATATCAAGATATCTTGATAAGTTCCAAAACAATTACTGGATACCAGTTAGTCTAAAAAAAAATCAGAAAAAAATTCAGTTGAAGGTTAAGCCAATATGTTTTAGATTTGTCTCTGAACATTAGAGAAGAAACGTAATCAAATTAAAAAAAATATAATCTGTGACAGGAAAGCAACATGGAATAGTGCCTTTGAAGCAAAGAAGTAATCATAGCGGGTGAAATTGGAGAGATGCATTCATATGAAGTCTTCGGAAAATTGTCGTTGAAAGTAACACTACTGTCGACTTAGGTGCTATATTTACATCGTGGTTCATTTGCATATTATTCTATCTCTGACTGTTTCCTTATCTAATTTCCCCCTTACATCATAAAACCAGCTGTTGTTTTGGACAATATAATGTTCATTTGTTCCATTAACCATCCCACAGCTGGCAGTAACTGCATATTAGACAATATAAATTTATCTGGTAGTCAACAGTGAGATTTAAAGCATCTCTAAAGAGATATATCACCCAGTTAAAACTGCAAAACCGGAAAATTCTCTTAGATGATTAAGCAAGTTAGTTCTCTTTTTTGTTCCCAAAAGGAATGTGTTCAGTAAGAAAGGAAAGATAAATTTATTTATTGTCATTGTCAATAGAATAAAAATCAACTCACTACCTATATACTTCTGGCTAATATCGTTCCTTGTTTTATCTTAAAATGTGGCTTTCAGAATTTTCACCCGAGTCCATGTTGCTCATTTAAAGAGATCATAGAACAGAATCTGTTTATCCAGATGTCATGAAGTATGTTAAATATATCACCGGGACAAAATATGTACAAATAAACAAACATACAAACATGTACCCCGATGAAGTGTACATAATACACGAAAGCGCTTGATATTTGGTCTTTCGCTTTCTTTTTTCCTGTGGATTTTACACTTAAATATTTGTCACGTGCAGTTTCGTGTCTGATAATTCATATATATATATATATTATATATATATATATATATATATATATATATATATATAATACTGTATATATGTGTGTGTGTGAGTGTGTGTGTGCGAGTGTGTGTGTGTGTGTATGTGTGTGTGTGTAGGGAGAGAGAGAAAGAAACAGAAATAATTCCCTAATCTGTACCTAGAGCTATTTTTTGTTTCTACTCCAAAAAATAACATTCCATTTACCTAATCCATTGTAGGTCCCAAAAAGTCTCAATATATTATTTTTTTTCAGAAAAAGTTCAATTTTTTAACATTCATCTTTCTTATCAGACATCACCTAATTTCTTATACTGTTAACAAAGGAAATTTACACATAGTAGAGATTAAGAGTTTTGAATATCCAAACTCATTTATATAAAAATTATCCTCTACATACATATTGCAATATTCCAGTCTTCCTTCAAGAATATTTCCCCAGACCGCCTCCATTAAATCAGACAACACGTGTCATGAAATATCCTAGATAATGATTGAAGGAAATGTAAGAAGCTTTTCATCGATCTTGAAGACACAGCCAGCGTTCGTGTTTATAGGATTGCGATGTACCTATCAATCTCGTTTTTAACATCATCATCATCATCATCATTATTATCTCCCCCTACGCCCATTGAGGCAAAGGGCCTTGGTTAGATTTCGCCAGTCTTCTCTATCTTGAGCTTTCAATTCAATACTTCTCTACGTATCATCTCCTACTTCACGCTTCATAGTCCTCAGCCACATGTAGGACTGGATCTTCCAACTTTTCTAGTGCTCCGTGAAGCCCAGTTAAACGTTTGGTGAACTAATCTTTCTGCTTCAGCATAGAATCTTACTTCTGTGTTATCTTAGATTTATTCCTTTCACATATTTCTGTTTAATAACTAGATAGAGAAATACTGGGTTATCACTAAATCCCAGGTTAGGGGATATATTTTCCGTTGTTGAATAACTACACCTGATCAGAATAAAAAACAAAACCAATTTATACGACATAGACTACTTTATAAAAATAGATCACGTCTTAACCAAGTATGTTTATTATTATTATTATTATTATTATTATTATTATTATTATTATTATTATTATTATTATTATTATTATTGTTATTATTATTATCCTAAATGACCTAACTCGGTAAAAAACAACAACACTGAAGTAAAGTACAATCTATGATTAAGAAATAGAAATGAAAATTTAACTGAATATGAGGCATATAAGCTATAAATCAAAATTAATGAAAACTAACTGCCAAAAAAAAAAAAAAAAATA
This sequence comes from Palaemon carinicauda, assembly GCF_036898095.1. NCBI lineage: Eukaryota > Metazoa > Arthropoda > Malacostraca > Decapoda > Palaemonidae > Palaemon > Palaemon carinicauda. The sequence continues at coordinate 137,476,111 of NC_090742.1, forward strand.
TTTCTCTACCTTTCAAATTCAGCTGGTCCGTTTATACAAGTATCTAAATAGAATGATTATATTACTGCAGTTTCTAATTACAAACACGTCCGTTTACAATTTTACGTTTAAATAGTAATTTTTTGTCTTCTACACAATTATATACCGTTAAGTAGGACTAAATTTTCATAAAACGAAATATCAAATGTTATTATGGAGTATATATGTCCTATTTTATTAGCTAGCACCTAAGGGATCCTGATGACATCCTGAACACTCGACTCTATCTCTGTCTGCCCAGCTATATATATACAGTATATACATATATATATATATATATATATATATATATATATATATATATATATATATGTAAATATATATATGTATATATATATATATATATATATATATATATATATATATATATATGTGTGTGTGTGTGTGTGTTTGTATGTGTATAAATATATATATATATATATATATATATATATATATATATATATATATATATATATATATATATATGTATATATATATATATATATATATATATATATATATATATATATACATATATATATATATATATATATATATATATATATATATATATATCTCTGTGTGTGTGTTTATGTATATGTATACGTGAGATTGTGTCTCTACTCCCGCCAGATAATGCCATTATTTATTCAAGCTCATTGTTTTTATATATATACCATGGATAACGGTATTAATTTTAATTTGTAATTATGATATTATGAAAGACAGATTTTCAATTAGGCTTGCATACTCTGTTAATTAAACTCATCTGCCAAATCAATCCCGGCCATATTAAAAAGGCAAAATTCAAATTATAATTAACCACCTCCAAGATTATTATATGTATTAAACTTTTTTTTTTTACTTACATGCAGATTCATTTGGTCTTAGTATCATAAATGCATGTAATTTATATCGTGTTAATTACAGTCGACTATACATCTAGAAATATTAATTCTGCAATCTAATTCTATTTGGAAAATAAAAGCATATAAATAAACATATTTACAAGAAATGCCGTATGCAGTTGATCAAAATTAGAGATTTACAACGTTTCTATATAAAAGAAAAGTGTAGCAGAAGACTTAAAGGATTTATGCATTATAGATGTAATTAAATTAAAAATGATCTTGATAAGAACTGATGATTATTTTGTGCTAAGAAAGACCACTAGGAGTCGATAATATTCGAAAAAGTATTCATTATATATTAATTCGTATAATACTTTTATTCCAGTAATAATACTTCTTCTGTTACTATTACTAGCCCTACTATCATAACTACGGATAGCTGACGTTTAATGAAGCTAAACGAAGGATTCAAGATCTCCTCCACCAATTGCTCCTTCGTAAAGTGGTCGAGTAAAGTCATCAGACGATGGAGTTCATCGGGAAGTGAAAGGCGAAGCCAAAACTGATGAGCAAATTACCCAGTAAATTGCTTCATAATTGTCTATCAGACCTGAATTACAATTATATCATTAGTAGATGACCAGCGTCCAAGGGAGTTGAAAGCGAGCGCTGAATTCATTTATCGCTTTAGAAATTACTGAATGAAAGTCATTTGATAGATAATGAACTCGTGTATAGACATAGCCACCACTTAATTAGAAAATCCAGGTCAACATGAATGTGCAGTGCTGTCAATGTTCTCTGCCTGTATGTCTGTACCTTCCTATCAGAATAATTTAACGGTTTTTAAAGCGTTTACAGTTTCTGTCATATATGAATTTTATTGTTCTTAAAATTAGTAAGGAAGTAAAAAAGAAAAAAAAATTACTGCAATATCAATATTATTATCATTACTACTAGCTAAGCTACAACCCTAGTTGAGAAAGCAGGATGCTATAAGCACAAGGACTCTAGCAAGGAAAATTGGGCCAGTGAGGAAAGGGAATAGGCAAATAAATAAACACACCTGTATGATTTCCCGGATACATTTTAAGGAGAAAAGGCATCAGATGAATCTAAAAACAGACAAAAAATATAGTTTGTAAGTACAATGAATAGATAAAACCTGTTCTTTTTCTGTAAACACAAACCTGTCCTAGAAATCTCAAATTCTCTATTTTCCTTGAAACCTAATTAAGTTGTCTTGAAAGTAAAACATGTTATGCTCCAATACTCATTACATAACTACTTTATCATATTTGTATTTTTCATGAATATTCTAATTTACAGTAATAAGATGCAAGTAATTGACACAAAACAGTAGAATATAAGCTTGATGTTTATTCTCGCTCCAAAATTATATTAAAATACTAATATTCATGCGACCATGTACAGTAAGTTTTACTTTAAAATGTAACCTGCATTTATGTCCCTATTATTTTCTTTATTTAACTTTGATGCCTCATTTAGACCTATGTAAATGAAAGATTAAGGATGCACTCAAAGTTATGTACTATTTTCTTAATGATTACGGAAAATATACTATTCTGAAATATATCTTTAACCTCTATATATCTAATGCTAGACCTCAACTGGCCTATGCAATATATATTCCAACAATAAATTCCCATTAATCCTCAAAAATATATATTGAAATTGGAAACATCGGCCTTATCGTACAATTGAAGTGACATTTGATGTGGAGGCATATGATGGATTTTCTTCAAAAGACAAAACTACCTATTTAAGATAATGCTCCATTTCAAATGAGTTCGCTAAGGGACTACTCTAGTAGGCCTATTCGTTAATGAAAAAAATAAGATGATTTTATTTCGGACTGAATAGAAAAAGATAAGGTGATTCGTCAAAATAATATGGGATTTTCATAATGAAAAATTATATTCATATATATATATATATATATATATATATATATATATATATATATATATATATATATATATATATATATATATATATATATGTATATACAGATGTATATATATATATATATATATATATATATATATATATATATATATATATATATATATATATATATATATATATACAAATATATACTTATATATATATATATATATATATATATATATATATATATATATATATATATATATATTTCTACCTCATACTTGGGATCGAACGCTAGCCCCTTCTAATGAAAGGCCAGGTCGAAACCAACCATGCCACGAGAGCCCATAAAAGGAAATCCGAACCTGACGCTAATCTAGCTGTCCGAGGATTTACCTGGCGAGACATCAGTCTCTTACCAGCGAGTTTTACCCGATTTCCCCGGGCCACCACGTGACACAATTGGTAGTAATTCATTCAAATTACCCCTAATGAGTCAATATGGATAAATATCAACACAACATCGTGTTCAAATAGAAATAAATTTCTACCTCATACTTGGGATCGAACGCTAGCCCCTTCTAATGAAAGGCCAGGTCGAAACCAACCATGCCACGAGAGCCCATAAAAGGAAATCCGAAACTGACGCTAATCTAGCTGTCCGAGGATTTACCTGCGAGACATCAGTCTCTTACCAGCGAGTTTTACCCGATTTCCCCGGGCCACCACGTGACACAGTTGGTAGTAATTCATTCAAATTACCCCTAATGAGTCAATATGGATAAATATCAACACAACATCGTGTTCAAATAGAAATAAATTTCTACCTCATACTTGGGATCGAACGCTAGCCCCTTCTAATGAAAGGCCAGGTCGAAACCAACCATGCCACGAGAGCCCATAAAAGGAAATCCGAACCTGACGCTAATCTAGCTGTCCGAGGATTTAGCTGGCGAGACATCAGTCTCTTACCAGCAAGTTTTACCCGATTTCCCCGGGCCACCACGTGACACAATTGGTAGTAATTCATTCAAATTACCCCTAATGAGTCAATATGGATAAATATCAACACAACATCGTGTTCAAATAGAAATAAATTTCTACCTCATACTTGGGATCGAACGCTAGCCCCTTCTAATGAAAGGCCAGGTCGAAACCAACCATGCCACGAGAGCCCATAAAAGGAAATCCGAAACTGACGCTAATCTAGCTGTCCGAGGATTTACCTGCGAGACATCAGTCTCTTACCAGCGAGTTTTACTCGGATTTTTCTATCGGAAAGTTCGAAAACAACAAATGATGTGTCCTCAAATCCATGATATTACGTGGACTACCAGAGTCAAAAAATAACGTAAAAGATTTGTGTTCTAAATTTACAGCATATAAGGTTGGTCGTAACTCATTTTGGCTTATTATTGTATGAATTCGTTGCAAATCTACGGGAGCATGCACTGTTTTACTTAATTTGGCCGTGTGTTTCATAGGAAAATCTATTGCCTTACAATTATCTGATAAAACATTAAATTGATTATTCAATACTATTGATGTTGACATGAATGACCTTGACCCAACATCACTCTCTTCCCCACTGGAGTTAATTATGTGGTATTTGCTTTGCTCTGCACATTCTGAAAATTAGTCTGACCTTGCGAGGTCTGGTTTGACGACCCAGGCTCAGCGATATTCGAAGAAGCCATTGTTTGTTTCGGACTCTGAACTACATTGACATTTGGTTGTTTCTTCTTATTGTTAAAATGAGGATTTTTCTTTTTATTTCCATATGGAACTGACTGTGGAATTGACTGTGTATTTCTGGAATTCTGTTGTGTCTTACGCGAGTAACATTGACTGTAGGAATGAGCGGAACTATTATGTATCGAACAGAATTTCGTTCTGCAGTCCGCGATTAAGTGACCTTGACGTTTGCAATTATAACACGTCATTCCCGCTACTT
>NC_090742.1:137485847-137488347 GCF_036898095.1 Palaemon carinicauda
AATAATAATAATAATAATAATAATAATAATAATAATAATAATATTCATAATAAAGATAATGATGATAATAATAATAATTATAAATCAACATCAATATTTATGCAAAAAATATAAATGAAAATAAAAGTTACTTTCGATACATTTATTACGGAATTATGATTGAATATTCTTCCCCAATTATGATATTAATTATCATAACAATGACAATGTTAATAGTTTGATAGACTTTTCTCAGAAGAGAATTCTAGTCATTTTTCTCTTGCAGAATCCTTCTCATTGCGTGCAGCCGTTTTGTAAGTTGTGGTTCGAAGTCATCTGCAGATTTTGTAAGAATTCATTCTCTAGAAAAGAATTTGAAGATTTTTTTTTTTTTTTTTTTTGGTATTTTATAACGTCTCTGCTTTAAAACTTATACATATTTGGCAGAGAAATACTCCATTTTTATAACTTAATGCTCATACGATTATGTGGAAGGATCTTTTGACCGCGCACAATCCATGCAAATATTTTTCTATCTTGGCGTATTTTTAACTCTTCTTTTCGCATGAAATCCTCAACGTCAAGAACATTTCCCTTAAAACAGCGATGTGGAATTCCATTTCCTAACATTTTATTTCGAACAGCTAATAACAAGTACCCTCGGGTCACGTGACAAAGTTCTTCAAACTCGTGAGTTCCTTTCGTCTCTGCTACCTCACCATCCTTGTGAGCTAAGGTTTGAGGGGTTTGGAGGAGCCTAATGGTCTAGTCATCAGGAGCCATTACCTGGCCTTCCTTGGTCACTGTCCCTTGCCTTTGCCATTCATGAGTGGCCTTTAAAGCTTTAAAATGGTAAGTAAACCTTTGTCACCAATCTTCGGAGATTTTCTGTTTAGTGTCTTCCTTTCCTAATGTTGAATTGTTTAAACACACGGTTAGATACACAATCTATTCAATATTTTCTTGTCGAGTAATAAATGCACAGCGAAACAATAGAGGCAGCCATTGTCACTGGTTTTTTGGGATTATGTCAAGAACGACTAATAGAGGCAACCATTAATTCATAACAGTCAAGGCTCTAAGCCCAAGAGATTCTGAATATTTCAGCTTAGATTCAGCTTCCATTTGAAGTTCTCTTTATTTTTTGGATGTGTGGTTAGGTGTGTATACGATAAGTGTCTGTCTTCTTCTACTGCTGCCTTTATTATTATTATTATTATTATTATTATTATTATTATTATTATTATTATTATTATTAACTAAGCTACAACCCTAATTGGAAAAGCACTATGTTATAAGTCCAAGGGCTCCAACAGGGAAAATAGCCCAGGGAGACAAGGAAACAAGGAAATAAATAAACTTCAACAGAAGTAATTAACAATTAAAATAGAATATCTTAAGAACAGTGGCAATATTAAAAGAGATCTTTCATATGTAAACTATAACAACTTTAAAACAACAAGAAGAGAAATAAGATATAATAGTGTGGCCGAGTGTACCCTCAAGCAAGTGAACTCTACATAACTCTTAGTACAAGTAAAATTTTCTGTTCAAGCATGATTTGTGGTGGATGAGATCTATAGATCTGGAATAAACTTATTAATAAAGAAGTATGTCTTATACACCATATGAATATACATTAAACGTACTAAGGGAAACATTAGTGATATGCGCCGCAAAAGGGAGATTTTCAGTCCCAATATAAATCCATTTTTCATTTCTATATTCGAAGTTCATTTAGTAAAATACTATCCCTCCTTTTCATTTCATCAAAACAGATCCTGAAATATATTCATAGGGTGCAAGAATTATTGTTTCTTACTTGTCAGTGGTTGAAACTTTTCACATGATCTGACGGATTTAATTAATTTGTGGTAATACTGCAGCAAATGATTTTATGTTGAAAAGGCTGATATAAGTCTCATTTTGTAGTTTATATATGAAATATGTGTTTTAATGTTATTACTGTTCTTAAATATTTGATTTCAATTATTACTTTTCTTATAGTTTATTTAGTTGCTCATTTCCTTTCCTCACTGGGGTATTTTTCCGTGTTGGAGCCCTTGGGCTTATAGAATCCTGCTTTTCCAGTTTGGGTTGTAGCTTAGCTAGTAATAATAATAATGATAATAATAATAATAATAATAATAATAATAATAATAATAATAATAAATATTATCTGAAAAAAATTCAAGCTTGTTTACTCTCCCATAATCCATCTTCTTCTCATTACTTGCAGCCGTTTCCCAAGTTATTGGTGGAAGTCATTAGCAAAGAAAGGCTCCACTAAAGGTGATGGACACAACGATTTTGAAAGAAGTAATTCTCTGGGGAACGAAATGAAGAAATTGTTCTTTTATAAAGACTTTACTGAATATTTCAATGTTTTCACCTCAAAATACTCTCTCTCTCTCTCTCTCTCTCTCTCTCTCTCTCTCTCTCTCTCTCTCTCTCTCTCTCTCTCTCTCTCTCTCTTACGATGTACGATGAAAGATCTGTTTACCTCCAACAATGCATGTCC
>NC_090742.1:137500847-137503347 GCF_036898095.1 Palaemon carinicauda
TTTCCACTGGCATATTCCAATATAGGACTCTCTAAACAAACATAAATGCAAGACTGAACAGCCACTTCTATTTACATCTGAAATTATTCACCGCAAATTCCGTTCAACTTAATTGCATGTCTTTATTTAGCGATTTTTTTTGTTCAACAGCACTAAATTTGTTTCATTGATTAGGTAAAGATAAAAGACTCATAAAATTCTCTCATATAAATTTTCTATTTAATCTCAAATTGCCACTAACTATACGCTTTCGTCTCATGACGATTTTTCCAAATTATAGATATCTATGTTAAGTTATCCAAAGGAATTACTCGAAATAATATGAAAAATATCAAGTTATCTTAAGTAGATCCAAAGCAATTACTTGATTTTATTAAACTCAAATAGATTAAAAATAAAAATAAAAATTCAGTTGAAGGTTATTGAGCCACAATATTTTTCTATTTGTTTCTGAACACCAGGAAAGAAACGTAATCAAAGTATGAAATATAATCTGGGACAGGAAAGCAACATGGAATAGTGCCTTTGAAGCCAAGAAGTAATCATATCGGGTGAAATTGGAGAAATGCATTCACATGAAATCTTAGGAAAATTGTCGTTGAAAGTATAACTACGGTCGACTTAGGTGGTATATTTACATCGTGGTTCATTTGCATATTTTTCTATCTCTGACTGTTTCTTTATTCAATTTCCACGTTAAATCATAAAACTTTCTGCTGCTTAGGACAATTTAATGTTTATTTGTTCCATTAACCATTCCACAGCTGGCAGTAACTACGTATTAGACAAAATAAATTTATCTGGTAACCAGCAGCGGGTTGTAAAGTATCCCTAAAAGATATATCGCCCCCTCAAAACTGTTCAAAAACTGAATAATTACTAAGATGATTGAGGAAAGTCAGTTCTTCTTCTGCTTCCAAAAGGAAAACGCTCAGTAACAAATAAAAGATAAATTTCTATTTTTTTGGTCATTGTCCATAGAATAAAAATTGATTTATTATCTATATACTTCTGGCTAATATCGTTGTTTTATCCATAAATGTTGCTCATTTAAAGATATTATAGAACAGAATCTATTTATCCAGACCTCATAAAGTAGGCTAACTATAACACCGGTAGAAAGTATGTATAAATAAACATATATGCACACATGTACCCCGAGGAAGTGTATATAATGCACAAAAGCGCCTGGTACATGGACTTTCACTTTCTCGTTTCTTATGGATTTTACACTTAAATATTTGTCACGTTAATTTTTGTGGTTGATAAGTAATATATATATATATATATATATATATATATATATATATATATATATATATATATATATATAAATATATATATATATATATATATATATATATATTTATATATATATATATATATATATATAAATTTATCTATATAAATATATACACACACACACACACACACACACACATATATATATATATATATATATATATATTTATATGTATATATATATATATATATATATATATATATATATAGGTATAGATCTATATATATAGTATATATGTATATATATATATATATATGTATATATATATATATATATATATATATGTATTTATATATATATATAAATACATATATAGTATATATGTATATATATATATATATATATATATATATATATATATATATATATATATATATATATATATATATATATGTATGTATATATATATATGTATATATATATATATATATATATATATATATATATATATATATATATATATGCTAAATACGAGACAGCAAAACTATAAATAAAAATGAATGAAAAGTAACTGCAAAAAAAAGCTATTTTCTCTACCTTTAACATTTAGCTGTTCCGTTTGTAAAATTATCTAATTAGAAAGATCATATTACTGCAGTTTCTAATTATAAACACGTCTGTTTACAATTTTACTTTTAAGTAGTAAATTTTTGTATGTTGGAAGTACTAGAATACCTCTTACAAACTGTTCATTATTTGTCTTTTACCCAATTATATACCGTTAAGTAGGACTAAATTTTCATAAAACGAAATATCAAATGTTATTATGGAGTATACAGTATATGACCTATTTTAATAGCTAGCACCTAAGGGATCATGATGATATCCTGTATATCAAACTTTGTTTCTGTCTGCCTAGTTATATGTATATGTATATATATATATGTATATATATATATATATATATATATATGTGTGTGTGTGTGTGTCTGTGTCTGCGTGTATGTATATATATACAAATATATATATATATATATATATATATATATATATATATATATATATATATATATATATATATATATATATGTGTGTGTGTGTGTGTGTGCGTGTGTGTGTGTATATATATATATATATATATATACATACATACATACGGTATACAAATATATATATATATATATATATATATATATATATATATATATCTATATATATATATATGTTTATTCAAATATATATGTGTGTAAGTGTGTG
>NC_090742.1:137520847-137530847 GCF_036898095.1 Palaemon carinicauda
TCTCGCTCTCGGCCCTTTAAGAGGTTACACCGTGTTTACACCCATAACCCTTTAAACTTTTTAGTCACGTGACACGCGAAAAAAAGAGTGTTTTTTGTTGTTTTTCTTGGATAGGTATACTGTACAGTAAAATATAAATCCAAGAAAAACTCGAATTTAATTTTTTTTTTTTTTTTTTTTTTTTTTTTTTTTTTTTTTGATAAATAATGGTTTCATAGAGAGTGATCTGCACCTCACATGAATGCGCCAATATCCATACCAAAATATTTCAAAAAGTATGTTCACAATTGCCAATGTTCCTCTCATAACTGAATTTTTAGCATACTAATTTTGGATTAACTTTCCACCTGCATATTCAAATAGGGGATTCCCTAATCAAATATAAATGCAAGACTAAGCAGCCACTTCTATTTACACCTGAAATTATTCACCGCAAATTTCGTTCAACTTCATTGCATGTCTTTATTTAGCGATTGTATACGTGTGTGTGTGTGTGTGTGTGTGTGTGTGTGTGTGACTTCAACAGCACTAAATTTGTTTCATTAATTTAGTAAAGATAAAAGACTCGTAACCCTCACCCGTTTACGCCCTATATTTTTTTATTTATTTTTTTCATTTTCATTTTTTTCTTTTTTCTTTTTTCTTTTTTCTTTTTTCTTTTTTCTTTTTTTTATTGACTTCTACTCCCAACCATGAGTTTTCTTTCTTCGTTAAAATTTCTTATCAACCGGTGATTACAACACCCCCCCCCCCCCCCCCGCTCACCCCCCCACCCCTCGCATGCAATGGCGTTTGAGGGTTATCACCCATATTACGCCATTCCCCTTCCCCAACTCATTACTCTACGCAGCAGGACTTCAGAAGTGAAAAGGGAAAGAAAGAAATGAAAGCCAAAAGGGGTTTCAGCGAAACCGCTCCGTGTAAAATGCATCTTGACCTTTTTTTATTCGCTTATGAGAAGTATTTACAATTTAATTAGTTTCTTTCTTCCTTCCCCTCCTCTCCTGTGGTTGATCAATCTAATTACTCACGGTGTAATCACGGTTCTGGCTGCGTGTAGAAATTTCGGTGTTGCTGTGAATGTTGTTATTAGAATATAGTTATATTATAGATATTAGAGTTGTGGTGGCCGATGTGGTAACGTCCCTGAATAGTGAACGCCCGACTGGGGTTCGAGTCCCGCTCAAAGTTGTTAGTTTCTTTGGTCACTGCAACCTTACCATCCTTGTGAGCTAAGGATGGGGCTTATGGGGGAGCATATAGGTCTATCTGCCGAGTCATCAACAGCCATTGCCTGGCCCTCCTTGGTCATAGATTGGGTAGAGAGGGGTCTTGGGCGCTGATCATATATATATATGATAAGGCTCTAGGTCATTGTCCTGCTCGATAGGGCAATGTTACTGTCCCTTGTCTCTGCCATTCATGAGCGGCCTTTAAAACGTTTAAACTAGAGAATCTCTTTTTTGTAGCTAGGTAAAGTATTGATTCTACCAGTATGTGAATCCTGACTCGCGTCACCCATTAAGATGTAAGATGTGAAATAGCCCGTCGTCTGGTAAAAATCCAAGCATCTAGAAACAGACAAGGAGGGCCAACATTATCTGTACCAAGGGCAGTACGACATGAAGTGTTAAGTCTGTAAGAAAAACACACGCCTCAATTGCAGTGTGGAAAAGGCTTCATAGGAAATACAGCATATCATTTCACAACTGTTTCTTGAAGAATTAAATATTTTTTTGACAATTCTTAACATATCAAGCAGGGGTAAAAACAAGCATTTTTTTTTTATTATGCCAGGTTATTGATATTTACAATATAAAAACACTTCTTGGTGGATTTGAAATTTTCCCTGCTCGCAGTGTTAGGATATGCTGGTAATTAACTTTAATATTAATGGAACTTTGTCATTACATTAATGCTATTAAGTAAGATTCCTACTAAAAACATACATATTTTTTTCAATTTTATAAAACGTGCAATTTTGATTTTTCATACGAAGATTCTAGTCCGTAAGTGTCCAACGTTCGCATTTTGGGAACACAGAAAAAAATAAAGTAAATAATAAACTCAAGATCTATTATTATATTTTCATAATGTACACCTAAACAAATAAGTTCTGAGAAGAGACTCTTTAGCTATGGTAAGCAGCTCTTTTAAGAGAACGACACTCCAAAATCAAACCATTGTTCTCTAGTCTTGGGTAGTGCCATAGCCTCTGTACCATAGCCTTCCACTTTCTTGGGTTAGAGTTCTCTTGCTTGAGAGTACACTGAGGCACACTATTCTGTTTTCTGATTTACTTTCCTCACTGGGCTTTTTTCCTCTGTTGGAGCCCTTGGGCTTATAGCATCCTGCTTTCCCAACTAGGGTTGTAGTTTACCAAGTAATAATAATAATAATAATGATAATAATAATAATAATAAGTGTCCAACGTTCTCATTTCAGGAACACATAAAAAAATAAAGGAAACAATAAACTCAAGATCTATGATTATATTACCATAAAGAACACTTAAACAATTAAGTTCTGAGATATTTGTGCTTCTTAACATCCTTCAATTTAAAATATTAAAGGGTTAATGCACGACGTCATTTTCTATTACAAACTACCTCATGAGCAAACGAAGGTTTTATTATTTTACATGAATATTGGATGTATGAATAAAATAAAAACACCGACCCCTCTCCAGAAATGCAGTCACTCAGTCCCGATACTAACACGGTTTAATTTACATAATTTACGAGGGTGTAAGTTAATTAAGCACGCCATTGTTCACGAACACCTCTTAGATCATTTGGTAAAACACTTCTCTCGCTGCCTTCTCCAAATGTAGAAATCCACAAAAATATTAAAAATATTCCTTTAATCATCCATAACATTCCTAATGAATTAGAGAACTCCAGTGTAATAACATTTACTGAGTATTTAGTCCATGAGCCTGGTCTCAAAATTTTGGCCCTTGGTACCATTTTGGGGCAGGAAATCTCATAGTGATTAACTGAAAGACCAATGTCTATAGTCTTCAAAAATGTATGATAGCATTCTATATCTCTTTGCCTTCCTTGTGTTATCAATCGTTTTTTATATATGACATGTGATTTTTTCCGGCGTGACTTACAGGTGATTTTTATCTCCTGCGAGCTAGTCCATCAATATTATTAGGACATATTACATACCAAAATAAAGGCCAAGAAAAGGACTTCAAAACAAGCTATCACATATTTTAATATCTTTTACACAGTGTTAGTTAAGAGCATATTTATGCTGAAATTAATTAATTTTTTTCAATGTAACTGGAAATTTTTCCTTATAGAAATAATATCATGTCTTGTATTTGTGATTCAACTTAACATTCATATTCTGTGTCTCAAGACCTTTCTTTTGATACCAATATGTGACCCATAGCTATTATATTAAGAAAGTTATTGAATCTTAAAGCAACTACTATCAAATATATTTTTTTTATGAGCATAAACTAAAATGTTGAAAATGGGAATACAGGGTTAGAGATCAAATTCATATCATAAAATGTGAATATAGCAACTGTAGAAATAAGATTAGAATCTAAAATTAATTGTTTAAATGTGCATTACATAACACCAAATGCAATACTTGTATTAAAAAAGCTATGAACACTGAATCCAATATATACATACTGTATTACATTATAACCATGTAAACCATTACACCACCAATATACTTAATACTATTGTCCAGATAGCGTATTTTAAGTTCAGTAGTCTTCAAAATCTTCCATTTCCAACATTGTTTCATCATTATTATCATCATCCTCACCACCTGACACCCGATTTTCACAGTCTTGTAATTTGCACATGTCGGTGCATTTTAGTCCATTAGCCAGACATACACACCTTGGTATGGCACACTTTTTAGAACACTTGCATGACAAAAGATCAAGCACAGCCTCAGGAACAGGTTGTCCATCCATCCATTTAATAACTAGCTGGTCTCCTCCATCTTCTTTTTCCAGCTTCCAACCATGGCCTACAGGATTTGGAATATGAGGATTTTGCTGTAGACATCGTCTCCATATAGCAGACTGATAATTGGCACGTTGTGCATGTTGTTTCAAGCAGTCTCTGCTAGGAGGCAGTTGGTGGCTTTCTATCTCACCTTTCCTTGCACAGAAGAGATTGTCTCTCAGAGCATTTAAATGTACACAAGGTGTCTTGACCGCATAGATGAGACAAGTAACTGCTTCAAGTCTTTCCATCTGTTCTTGAGAAAGGTCCCATTCACTCCCAAGTTCCATAAATGCATCTAATACATCTTTATTTATGGTCATTAATTTGAGTGAGCTTGTTTTTCCTTTGCCAGCAAATGCACTCACACTATCGCAGCCTGTGAAAGCATGCATTCCAACTAGTCCTTTGCAAATATCAGCACCAAGTGTAGCAGTAACCTTGTCAATTGATAAAATCTTTGTTCGTGTCTTAGTCCCACATTTCAGATATAGATGACCACAGATGATATTCTTGAAAGCCACAAGCAAGATGAGCACATCCGTATCATCGGAGCTGATAACAACTGTTGGATGTCCTTGCTTTACAGCATGTGCAGCATGTAAGAGAAGACGGCCATCGGCTTCTTCTTGAGTACACGATAGATCCATTACCATCTCACTTCCATGTTGTGTTATCTTGAAGCACTGGTCAGCATCTGTGACAAACATAATCTTTTGCTGTAGCCTGCTTCTGTAATGTTGCTGCTTCCACTCATTCACAAGAAAAGTTATAAAGTTAGTTTTATTGACACTCCACTGACGGACAAGCTGATTTGGTGTAATATTTTGAAGACTTGATCCATGCTGTTCTCCTCTAACACTTCTTTCTGAGTTTTTGATGGATAGTTCATGGTATTGATCAAACACAATGTCAATTCTCTTTCATTACCATAGCAAAGACTGTTTGAGCAATGTCACCAAAAGTGTTCTGATCCCCTTTCACCTTTTGTACTAACATCATGCCATCAATTACAGAAGCCGAATTTAAGGGCATTTCCTCCTCTTGTGTGACATCCTTGTACAATGCTTTAGCGAGGATTGCCTTGTTTGTCTTCCTTGGCAAACCCTTGGGGGTTGCTAATGCCCATGGCATTGGTCCAAGAGGATAGGACAATATATCTTCCATTTGAAGATTTCGACTTTGGGCAATTACAATGATTCTCCCAAACAATGACATGTCTGCCTTCAATATCACTGCTCTTCCAGTATGAGTCTTCTCTTCTTTCTTCCTGCACATGTGGCTAAAGGTTTTCAGTTTATTGAGCTTGACAGTATCAAAGAATTGTGTAACAGGGGGATCAAAATCTAGTCTTTCTTGCTTAAACTTGGTGTAACACTTCTCTCCAACATCTAGAGCATTAAGTAAATCTGAAGCAACTTCTGGAGTGGCAGTCTTTGCTGTTGAGATGCTCATCATGTCCTGTTGACTGTAAAATGGGTTTACCCAGCTTTCAATTGCACTAACTATTGCCAAAATTACTTCCTCATCTTTCTCAGATCTTGGGTGCTGGAGATCATAATGAACTGCATCTGATTTATTCTCGTGAACCATGTCTCTTAACTGACCTAAGAATGCACTTCTGTGCTCAGAAGTTATGTAATAACGTTTGACTGCCACTGACTTCAGACTAAATCTGGTTGTGCCTCCTGGTGTTTGAGTGTCTCTGTTCACTGTAACTTTGAGTGCCTGATCTACTGGAAGACGGTCAAAAGGATTAGTGCTTGACATCTGGACAGAAACGCAACCATCCCTAAAAGCTTCATACACTTCTGGATGTGTCTCACTTAGGGCTGACATCTGGGCATAATACACAGGGAGGTATCTGGCATAGTTGGTTCTGTCATATGCAAATGACCAGGGAATCAGTGATCTGATGGCATGCAGATGGAGCTCCCAGTTGCCTTCACGGGATGCACGTAGCAAGCCAAGAATAATGTCCTCAACCATGTCAACGTAGGACATCCAAAATGCAGACAGATCACCATTCGACTTGCGGAGATGGTTAAGAAACTGTGACCACATTATTTTGAGGTCTTTAAAGTCTTGAGTCACTAACAAGTTGCCATAATCGTTCTGGTTTAGTTAACTGGGATAAGGTATTTTGAACTCTCAGGTACACATGTTCATCTTCGTCCAATTGTGACATAAACTGTTCCCAGATCAGTCTCATGAGAGCTTCATATACAAGTTTATGAACTCTGACAGCTCGGTTGTACATTTTACCTTCAAGAACACCATTAATTGAACCTTCTGAAACAACACCCGATTCTATACAAAGGTCACGTAAGCCAGCATCCATAAACCTCTTGCCTAGGACATCCAGAGCATTGCAGATGGTATGAAATGCTCCCAACCTAATTATGACATTGGCATATTTAACTCTGTGTCTCCAAGCAATCTCTGATAAATTTGCAAAAATGGCTTGATCTACGACAATGACAATAACTGGTAGCTGCAACTCTGTTCGGATAGCCTCGGACTGATTCAGGATTTCAAAAGCTGTAGTGAGCTCGGTTGCAGGGGCGTTTATAGTGGGAAGGTAGCAAAGGATGTCTTCTTTGATGGAGATATCCTTTCTCATGTTTATGTTAAATCCTGTCCAACTTGGGATGTTCTTATTTTCCATATTTGATTGTCTGAGAATGATCAAGATTAGATTATTTTTCCGAGCAGATTCTGCAGCTTCATCAGCATCTTTATTACTCGTTCTTGGTGGCAAAGGTTGTGGACCTACTCTCTTTCCAGCAATGTAGGTTTCCAGTTCTGTGTGCTGTGTAGAAATAGTCCTTTGTTTTTGCTTATCAATAACTGGAAGAGCAGGCTTTGGGAGAAGAGGCCCAATTATTTTGCGTTGCATAGCAATGCCATTAACACGATGAGAAGTTCCCTGACCTGTCAAAGTTTCTTCGAGTCTGTCGATTTTATCCCATGCTAAATTTGTGAAAATATATGGCTGCAATGGAGTAGGTAAGCCCACCGTTTGGTTCTGTGTTGCAGCTAATTTTTGCAGACAAAGTGCTGTGTTATTTTCTTCAAGCTGTGAGTAAGAGATCCCATGTCCAAGTCTGTTTAGCATCCGAATCAATTCAGTATTGCCTGTTAATGTTTTGACAGCATATGGAAGCAACAAATGTTTTGGAGGTTTCTACTTTCCTCGTGTTGGGGCATATATTAGATCCTGATCAAGAGACTGTATTAGAAGTTTCATTCTTTGAGATGGGTTTTCTTTTTCCGGTTCTCCAGTCAGAATACCAGTCAATAACTGCTGAAGCAGACATGGCAAGTTCATGGACTCGTTTTTAAGATCAGATGGATGGTAGGGCCACGGAGATGGCAAACAGCTTTCCTGTATTGATGTCCGAACATAAGATGATGCCTGGTGAATGATGCACTTTATGTCTCTAGATTTTGATCTCAGAGTTTTCAATTCATTTCGAAGATTTTTTTTTTCAAGGACCATGTCTTGCATTGTAATGCTGTCTGGAATTGCTAACAACTTTCCTGCTTCATCCTTATAAATGTAAATAATGTCTCCAACTTCTGAGTCCAGTCTCCGTTTGATGTGTTTCTTGGTGGATTCATTCATTCTGTAACCTCTGGAATGCATGAAGCTCTCCATTCTAGCTGCAAGTGTGGCTACAGGAACAATTAGCTTATCAGGCAACGTTTCATTTCTTATAAATGTAAAAAAGTCATCATAAGCCTCAGATTCAACCTCGTTGTAAGCTATTTCATATTCATTCTCATTCTTGCTTGTTCTAGATTCTTGAGACTTTTTTGTTTTTCGGGTATAATTTCTGTAGCAAGAGTTTTGGTAAGGAGCCTCTGTAGCAACAATGTCTCGACTTGTTGCTGCTAATATCTTGTCATCTTGTTTTTCCCTTGCACACTGTCGAAGCCTCTCATCAACCCTTAACTGCCTAGCCAGGATAAGATGTTCATGAGTGGATGTTCCTTTCAAACACTTATCTTTTCCACAAAATATACACTCAGGCTGGTATACTCGGGATGTAGATGGTGTTCTCTTATGTCTCTTTGCTGCTCCACTGCTGCCTGGATCGTCTTCTGAATCTTCCGCTGATTTTCTTTTAAAGTTATTCAGATCTCTTTTTAGTGTAAATCGGCTTCTACAATGTCTGTGGTAACAAATGATGGGCATCTCTTTCTCATGTAGACTTTCTGCAATTTGGAAAATTGGTTTATGATTCCTCACTCGGGCTGCATCAAGAAGCACCAACCATGAGTCATAGTCCTTAGGTGTAACCAGTGTTGTTGGGTCATTATCATAAGTTTCAATGTGGATAATGCATTTTTCTTTCGTAGAGTCCATCTTGACAAAGTAGACCTAATGTTCTCCAGGACTATCAGCTGCATCTGCCCTCAGCACAAGTAATCTAAAAGAAGAGAAACTGAATGCGTTATTTTTTATTACTGTTATATACAGTAAATGAATGATTCAGGAGCGTGATAGTTGTTATTTTAACATCCAATAACTTTCTTAATATAATAGCTATGGATCACATATTGGTATCAAAAGAAAGCTCTTGAAACACAGAATATGAATGTCAAGTTGAATCACAAATACCAGACATGATATTATTTCTATACGGAATGATTACCAGTTACATTGAAAAAAAAATCATTAATTTCAACTTAAATATGCTCCTAACTAACACTGTATACAAGATATTAAGATATGTGATAGCTTGTTTTGAAGTCCTTTTCTTGACCTTTAATTTGGTATATAATAAGTCCTAATGATATTAATAGGCTAGCTCGCAGGAGATAAAAATCACCTGTAAGTCACGCAGGAAAAAATCACATGTCATACATAAAAAACGGTTGATAACACAAGGAAGGCAAAGAGATATAGAATGCTATCATACATTTTTGAAGACTATAGACATTAGTCTTTCAGTTAATCACTATGAGATTTCCTGCCCCAAAATGGTACCGACCAACCCCCCAGGCTCATGGACTAATTGTTTCCTCAACGACCTAGGATTACTATTAACTATTCAACTTTTAACTGCAACAAACATATTAATATATTATGGCGCTATATGCTTCCTTAACCCTGACGCAGCCGTTAGCGAAAGATTTTTTTTTTTCTTACGTAAGGAAATTAATTAAACAATAGTTTTATTTTACAATATTGTTTAACCATACATTTTAGAAAGTAAATATAAATCATTAATCTAATTCAGTGTAACTATATTTCAAAATTCCTGCTTTGCAAAATGGTTTTAGGAATTTAAAAGATATCAATAGGTATCATTATCATTAAAGAAAGGCAATGAATTCCGAAATTTCTTGGATATCATTAAAGTGTCTTGGAGAAATATTTCCTTTCTTTTACGTGCATGAAATAACTCTAATCCCAGAGAAGTAAACAAATATCTAACTTTTGTCATCGCCCACAAAAGCAGTATTGTGTAAATTGATACCTTCCAGAAAAGATTTCCATCTTAAAATTATCCAATTGCTTCCTGAATGGCTACCACTGGGAATTTCTTACTGGGATATAAGTAACATCTCTCTCTCTCTCTCTCTCTCTCTCTCTCTCTCTCTCTCTCTCTCTCTCTCTCTCTCTCTCTCTCTCTCTCCAAGTTCCCATCCTATAAATATTATCTTAATTAACATAAGGAGATGACTTGGCTATGAAATTCCCTGATCCTAGCCTTTGACTTTAATGTGTACATGCTTCGGAAGATGTAGAACAAGGAAATTACGCAGTCATTTTGTAATTAGGAAAAAAAAAAAAAACCGTTTGCAAGAAGTTGAAATTTGGCTTTGTTCAGTTTTGAAACAAATATCATGAACTGAGTTTGCTTTTAGAATTGTTTCATCTCTTAGAATAGTTGCTTCCTTATCATCATGATTCTAACGAGAAAAAAAAAATAAATGTTATTTGAGGAATATAACATTTCCATTTTGAGTAAATCTCAAAGCTATAATGAATATAGCTATCACAA
>NC_090742.1:137535847-137540847 GCF_036898095.1 Palaemon carinicauda
TTCACAACTGTATTAGTCTTAACCATCTTTACTCGGTAAGGACCTAAATACACAGGCTCTAGTTTGTGTTTCCTAGGTTGTAATTGTTTCAAATACACACGATCGCCCAAACATACTTTTACCGGTGCAGTTTTGAACCGATCATCATACTTTGTGCTGTGATTTTCATTAGCTCTTTTCAAAAACCTTTCAGTGATGTTCATTACCCTCCTCAATAAATCTAATAAATATACACGGTATTGCTCAGTTGAATAATTTGGCAACTGTTGCGAATTAATGAGAACCGTATATGGTAACACAGGATCCTGTCAACAAACTAAAAAGAAAGGCGTGTCCCTGAGCGAAGCATTATATGCAATGTTCAAAGCTAGCTCAGCTGTAGGAAGCATGGCGTGCCAATGAAGGGGGTCATCAGCCACTAAGTAACACAAAATTCGCATTACTTCCCTATTATGCGATTCTATTAAGCCATTTGCTGAAGGCCTATATGCGGTCACTGGAAAGTGTTCAGTTTTCATCAAGTCCAAGACCGATTTCACCACCTTATTTATAAACTCAAGACCATTATCACATCAAAATTTTTGGGCAACCAAACCTAGTAATGAAAGAGCACAGCACCTGGCCTAATGAATTTGCAGATTTATCCAACATTGCGTAAGTATGAGTGTACCGAGTAAATGCATCCACAAATACACATATATACTTATGTTGTGTTAATCCAGTAGGAAATGGTCCTACTTCATCCATATGCACTCTATAAAATTTAATGGGAACAATCGTACACTTTCTGGCTTCCGGTACAATGTTCTTATGTCCTTTGAAACAGTTACAAGCATGACAACCTTGTATATAATACTCTATAGACTTTTTCATTCCTAACCAAAAGAAGGATTCACATGCTCTCCTTAATGTTCTATCAATCCCTAAATGCCCTGCATACGGACTTGCATGTACAATGTGGATGGCTTGTTTAATTAAAGACGGAGGAAGAATTACCCGTGCACAAAATTCCCCTCCCCTCTTCTTGTAAGCACAGTATAGGTCATCATTTTCAACAAAAATTTCTTACGGGGCCCATTCAGAAATGACGGATAACTCTCCGATTCCCCTTTGATCACTGCTCGCACTCTTTCCATCCATTCCTCTTTTTTCTTTCCCTCTCGGACTTCTTTTATGTCCCAACCTCCCAGGTCAATCAAGCCTGCATCATCAGGGCATTCACTCTGGACACCCCTGGTCATGTCCTCGGTCATCCACATATATTCATCTCTCTCTCTCTCTCCGAGTCGAATCTCTCTCTCTCTCTCTCCCGAGTCGACTCTCTCTCTCTCTCTCTCTCTCTCTCTCTCTCTCTCTCACGAGTTGACTCTCTCTCTCTCTCTCACTCACTCATATCTACTGCATGTGCGTCGCGAGAACTCTCATCCCGTTCTCTATTTTCTCTACTGTGATGGGGGTCTTCACTATTTTGGTTACATTCTTCGTTCCTCTTTTCTGCCCTGTTTGTTACTCGTATTATTGCACTTCTTCAGAGAGCCTCAGCTACCTTGTTAGCCTTACATTCTATTTGGTGAAAACCCTTTATATTAAATTCTAACAATCTCTTAATCCATCTCACTTGACGAGAGGTCAAATCACTTTTATAATACAAATCACATAAGGGGCGATGATCGCTTTGCAACTCAATCGACTGACTTAATAAAAAGAACAGATGCCTCTCTAGAACCCAAAGAATAGCCAAAGCCTCTCGATCGAATGTACTATAATTTTTTTCTGCCCCTTTTAACGCCCAGAAAGCAAAACAAATGGGTCTCTCTCTGCCTTTATCATGTCGTTGAGACACTACGCCACCAATAGCTATGCTACTCGCATCTGTTGTCACTAAAAACGGGCGATCAAATCTAGGATATGCGAGTAATTCATTGCTAGTCAAGGCAGCTTTCAAATGGTTAAAGGCCCTTTCTTCTTCCTCTCCCCAATTTATTACTCTTTGTTTCTTTAAAGCATCTAAGGGTGTCGCTATCTCTCCAAAACCTCTTATGAACTTACGGTAATACCCAGCGAGCCCAAGGAACCCAGCTACTTCCTTAGAGTTACGTGGCCTGGGGAAATCTGTAATAGCCGCTACTTTAGTGGGGCAGGGTTGGATACCTTCTGGAGTTATTACGTGACCTAAATATTCGACCTGTTTACAGAAAAATTTGCACTTTGACAAATTTATTTTCATACCATTACGTTGCAATGCTTCTAAAACTTTACGAATATTATTATTATGTTCTTCAGCCGTTTTCCCATAATTATGATATCATCTAAATAAAGAAGAACATTATGGCCAATTATGGGCAACAAAACCGCCATCATTTCTCTAGAAAAATGACTTGAAGTATTTTTAACACTGAAAGGAAGAAAATTAAACTGAAATTATTGATCGTTAGCTATAAATGCCGTTTTACATTTACTGTCTTCCTGAATGGGTATTTGATAGTATCCAGATTTTAAATCAACAGTTGTAAAATATTTGCTATCCCGTACTTTCACAAGTAATTCTTCGATTGAGGGCAATGGGAATGCATTACCCTTAGTGATTGCATTCAATTCCCTATAATCAACCAAGCCATCCTTTTCCCTAACAGCTACAATTGGAGAAGCCCAGAGGGATTCGCTCTCCTTGATTATCCCTTGTTCCCTTAATTTATCAATTTCCTTTTCTATCTCTCTCTGGAAATGAATGGGTACCTTATAAGGCCTTGACCTGATCGGCTCTGCCTGCCCAGTTTCAATGCTAAAGGGAAATCGATCAATCCTCCCGAGTGGCTCATCTCCAAAGGCAATTACATTGGAATAATTATTGACAATGTCACTAACTACAGGCTGATATTCTGAGGGACATAATTTTCGCGCTTGCATAATCAAATTCTAAGTGCGTTCGTCTGTGCAGGCTGGAGTTGTGGCTCTCCCACCATCCCATTATAATCAATTTCACATAACTCTAATTCACACACAGAATCACTTCCTAAAACAATTCTTTTATTTGACAAATTAACTATCGTTATATCAGCTCTGTTCTCTTTAATTTCTGTCAAGCCCTCTAATATCATGTGGGCCCAATGGTCATGGGGTTTAACAAGTACCTTGGTTCCTTCCGCAAGAGGGCAACACGGGGTCACTGATATGCTTATAAGGGTCTGGGGGGACAACACTTCACCTCTCTCAGGTATAGCTGATATCTTTCTCAAATGTCTCTCCGAGCTAACACACGCACTTATTGCCTCATGACTTTCTATCGGCAAAATGTACCCTCCTGCTTTTACTGTTATTGTATCTTTTCCCCAAAAAATGCAAATTTGATTATTAGATATAAAGTCTATTCCAAGTATAGCCTCGATTCCTGGAATTCCCAAGGTGGGCAAGACATAAAAATCATGTGTAAACTTGAACTGGACGATTGATGTATGGTTTATGTGTAGTTTATTTCCTGGCGTGTCAAGAACAATGGATGCCGCTGGCTGTAGTGGATTTGAGGAGAATTTTTTTTCAATCAATGAAACACTGGCTCCCGTGTCAATCAGCGCTCGGACGGATTTATCTTGCATGTGGATCCTACCTGTTAACATTCCTAGATGGCCATTACGAAATATGGAGCACGGGTTAATGACCTCCGCTGCCATGCTGCTGCCCCCTCGTCCTCTCCCTAGTGCAACAGGGGTGACGTCGGGGGTACCGATGGAGGTCCCAGTGCCTGCTCTGTCATGTCCGTCGTCGCTTCCTCGGCTACTGCTTGTAATGTCATGCGGGAGGGGGGAGCATCGAACTCCCTCGTCTCCCCCTTCCTGTGTTCCCTTTTCCTCGGACGTTGGGTGGGGGGAGGTGTGCATGTGACCCAGCCTGCCCGCCCTGGGTGTTTTTTCCTGGGCACTCTCGAGATAAATGACCGTAGGCCTGAGAAGTGTAACAGCGGAGGGATCCTTGGGTGGGGCACTCCACTCGTCGGTGCCCCTCACCCCCACAGTGCCAACATCTGAAGACTCTACTAATCTGCGGACTGCATTCCCCCTTACCACTCTTCAGGGGTCGACTTCCTCTCATGGCTGCCAACTTCTCGGAATCGGCCCCGTTATTCCCAGTCCTTTTTTCTTCTGGCAAACTGTCTAAAATGTTTTGTATAGAACTCACTACGTCTGCTAACGAGCGATTGTCATCGAACAAATAACCACATAGATACGGGTTTATTAATCTGCGAATATGTTTACGGCAATTGCCTTTTTATCACCTTCTGGAAGATTGACAATCCGGGTACTAAACGAATCGCAAACCCGAAAAATTCGAGTTGCAAAACTAAGAACGAATTCACCTTCCCGTATTTTGGGTTTGTCATTTTCTTTTAGGTCTCCCTTTCTCGCATCAGGCAATGCCTACTTCTATATTAAACATCATTTTATGTCAGTATAACTTTTTAAACTTTCTTTTGGCCAACACATTACCTCCATTGCCGGAGCATCTTTCAGCAATCTAATTATTTGAATGGCTTTTTCTTTTTCCAACCACTCATATGTGGCTACTTCAAAGTCTCTCAAAAAACACTTCTATTGATTGAAAACCTTCTTTAGGCCGTTGATCATCGAAAGGCCTAACTTTTGCCTGGCAACTTTTGAACTACAATTTGCGTATCTTCACTCGGCTGCGCATGTGTACTTTCACTTGTGTGCATTTGAACTTCGTCAATGTACGTCAAATATGCTGTGCTTGCACGCCGCTCCTGTTCTCGTTCCACCAACAGTCTGTTTATTAACTGTTGTAAATTATATAACTTTTTTTCGATTCTTGCGTTCTAATTTCCTGTCTATATTCTTAATCGCGAACGCTATATCCCACTGCTTCTTCATTCTCGTCTTCAGCAGCAGCCGTGTCTGCTATGTTAGTCCTTGTGTATCTCAGCATCTTGAACTTTTATTTCACCGGCTCAAAGAACAACTTCCCTCACAGCGTACACAAACAGACGT
>NC_090742.1:137543347-137553347 GCF_036898095.1 Palaemon carinicauda
CATTCCTTTTTACGTAGCTCAACAACCCGGTGTTTTTCCCTGTGTTTTCTCGTAAATCTCGGATTATTTCAACTTTATGATGCTTTCTCCAGCCTCTTCTGCCTCTGGAAAGTTGAGTATTATCTTTATTATGTATAAATGTAAGCTCTTAGTGTTTCTAAAATAAATCGATAGCGATATTAACGTTACAAGAGCTGTTGCCTACCAGAGGCGTCCTGGACGCTGTCGCTCGCCATGCATGAGTCATTTAGTTAGCCAGAGTGACGTTCCCGGCCCTTATGCTTTAATAATTCTAGCTATTTAGCTTTACAATAGGAATTCTTTATATGATGCCATTAGTATTTCTGTTTCGGCGATTGAAATACCGATCCTAGCCTAGGCTAGGCTTCGTAGCCTAGGCGTTTGGCCCTAGTACTTTCATGCATGATATACAGATTTCCGAGTGTTTTAAAATTTATTGAAGCTATAGGCAGTTTTATACATATAAGATATTGTTTATATTTTCTTCCAAGATCGTATACGAGAGAGTTTTGGTGATTTAGGTAATCGATTCTCTTCGCCCCTAGGCTAGTAGCCTATGGAGCCTTAGTATACTTTCGCACACTCCCCGGTTGCTCTTTTCTCCTCGGAGATTAAGCGCAATCCCTTTTTCCCTGTGTTTTAAGCCTTAGGCTTAACCCTAATGGTTTATCTAAATAAACTTTTGGATATAACTATATTAGGGTGTTTCTGTTCTTTCCTGTTTTCTGAGAATCTGGCTTCAGGAGGGGGCAGGACATCAGAGTATTTAGTCTGGGTCTGTTTCTTTCTAGCACAGACATTGAGATTCCTTTGCTAGGCCAGGGGCAGACATAGGAGTCTTAGCCTCCCTAGACCACTTCTGAAGGTTTCTGTACGAGATGATTCCTTCTTCTAGTGATCTAGCAGACTAGTCCAGAGTTGTTGTTCTCGGATTGAAGGATAAGGTTCTTCTTTCCCTTGTAAATAACAACACCAAACTTTGTTTTAGTACTGAGGGAGATGGCAAGTATTGCCGGCCTCCCTCCCATGATTACCCCTAGGCTAGGATGAGCTTTCTTGGCCGTGGGGTGATCTCTTACTAAAGTAGAGTTTGCAGGACCCTCTTCTCCTCTTCCCCCCCTATCCTTAGTAATGGCCTAGCCATTACATCTCATGGCCATCGTTCTACATTTGTACCTAGTATAGGTTAAGATGTGGAGCTGACTCAGTCCTTTGCCGGCCGGCAAGTTCGTGCCGGCCAGCATAGGCCTAACTTCTGTAGAGTGTTCCCAAGACCTCCCTTGGTCTCACATCCATGTCTGTCAGTAGAG
The DNA here is from genome assembly GCF_036898095.1 of Palaemon carinicauda. Lineage (NCBI taxonomy): Eukaryota > Metazoa > Arthropoda > Malacostraca > Decapoda > Palaemonidae > Palaemon > Palaemon carinicauda. The sequence goes on from NC_090742.1 coordinate 137,544,679, forward strand.
CCAGGCGGCATTGGATAGAAGGAAGCCTGAATTTCACATTCTCCCCTTCCTTATGTTCACTCTTTCTGGATGCAGGGCTGTAAGGCAGTGCCGTCTTATATTCTTACATCCATTTTGTTTCTCTTCTAGTGTTTGTACCCTAGCCCGGCTGCCGGCTTAAGTGGTCGGCAGCCAGGCAGGTGGAAGTTCTCTGGTTCCCTTTTTGCTGCCGGCTGGCATAGGTAGCATACCATTGCCGGCCGGCAACAGAAGCACACCATAAGATCTCCCGGCCGCTAGGATTAGCGGCCGGCAGCCGGGTGCTAGCGTTTATAGTTGCCGGCCGGCTGACACTGCCGGCTGGCACACACATCTGAACCAGCGATCTTCCACCCAGTAGTCTAAAAGTAGTGTACCTTGGAACTATTTTAAGGTACGTGCTGGCCGGTATGTTATATTATATACAGTAGTCAGTATTTCTACAGTATAGTATATACTGCATGGAGAAAACTATAGTATAGAATATATCATAACACTAAGTTTTTCCAACATTCTTGTGTTGTCTTGTACAGCCTTTTGTGAGACCGTACAGATAAGGAAAGTGAGTTCTTTCTTAATAACTATCCAGTATATTAAAATCATTTATATTGGTGTGAGCTACACCTACATTTTCCTTTGGAAATACCTTGATGGTTACTCTAGAATAAGATTAACCAAAAAATTTTATTATCTGGAAGGTTACAGCAATTGGCTGGGCAGGAAATACAAGTGTGTGTCTTTTCTTCTTTCCTTTCTAGCTTAGTTATTTTAAGCTATATATATTTTAACATTAGTTTTCCAGTGATATGTTTTTCACTTGATACTCATGAATTTCTTCTCTTTACAGGAGGACCATCTGAAGTGCGGGAGCATGTTCTGCAACGTCCGCAGTAAGAACTTCTGTGGACATGAGTTGTGCAGGAGGCACGCAGCATGCGCAGCCTCCAAAGATGATCTCCGGTATTGGGACCCGCAGGTATGTACGATATGCACTAACCTGATTACCGAGGCGTTTGGCGCCCCTAAGTTGGCGGAGTCAAGGGACGCAGCGAGGGAAAAGCTTCGAACCTGGGAGAGGGGCTTTCAGAAGAATACTTCTGGCCCCTATCTTCCAAGCGAGAAGATGAGGGCTTACCTTTTCCCCAAGGCATCAGCAGATGCAGTGATTCCCCAGCCTCAAGCGGAGATACCTCTAGTTCAGATTCTGGTGGATTCTGAAGTCTCGGACGCCCTACAAGACATCCAACTGGACGATAGGATGTCTGAGGTGTCAGAGTACACCGAAAAGGACCTTCTGGCAGAAGACCAAGAAGAGGAGCTGACCCAGGCTCCGGATACTGAGGAGGAAGAAATCGACGAGGGGTCGGTTACTCTGGTTCAGGCCCCTGAACCTGTTCCCTCAACATCGTCTGCTATCCCAGGTGATCTGGGAAGGATTCTTTCTTCCATCGTTGAAATGATTCAGCAGATGCAGAAGAAGAATGATGAGACGGAAGCTGCAATGAAGTTGGAGATGCGGAGACTTGCAGCATCACGTGGGCCCCAGAAGAAGCTCAACGTGAAGGACCTTCCTTTGTGATCAGATGCCAATCCTTGGAGGTATGCCGAGCACATGCCTATGACAACAGGAAAGCTTGTCATCTCGGAGAAGTTTGGCTCAATTCCCTTCGAAGAAGTGGAATTCTGGCCCAAGAAGGAGTCTTATCCGGACTGCTATGTCCGTCTTAGGAAGGGGCCAGCCTTTATTATTACCATAATAAAGCACAAGCCTTACTATCAAGCTCATTGAAGGAGAGGGGCTTCACAAACTCAAAGGTACCTGCTTTGAGTAAGAAGCATCCTTACTTTGTGGCCTCTCCTACCAGAGCCTTCACCTTTATGGAGAAGGGATTTAAGGCTGTTTTGAAAGCAGTCGAGGCAGGTAAACCATGTCCCTCCTTGGAGGAGTGTAAACCTCTGTTCTTGGCCTTACCCATGGACCAGAAAGACTGGAAGGACGTCCATCTTACCTTCTCAGCCGATATTGCCGGACGTCAGTTCGGTGAAGACCTCCCGAAGCTGTCTGATTTTCTCTTGCGTAGGGAGCAAGAGACAAAAGAGAGACTTGCCGCTTCAATGTCTCTTGAAACGACTCTGGGGACGATGGCAAGTGACCCCAAAGCTCAAGAGATGTTTATGGTTGTGGCCAAAACCCATCTGGCCACAGTGACGAAGGACCTCCACAGTTTCGTCAAAGCTAGGAGAGCTTGTAGGGAATTCGTGTTCGTCTCGGCTGCGGTGAGGCACGAACCGAGGAAACTAATCTCCTCCTGCATTTGGGGTAAAGACCTCTTCCCTAACGAAGTGGTCAAAGAGGTAGTGGATAAGGCCGCCACAGAAAATAGAAACCTTCTCCAGAAGTGGGGCCTATCTCTTAAAAGAAAGTCTTCCCCGGATGAGGGTCCCCAACCAAAAAGGAAGACTAAGAAGCCTAGGCTACCCTCTCGGCCAGCCAAACCATACAGACAGCAACAGCAGCTTCCCATGACCGCAGTGCCCCAGATGGTGGCACAAACCCCGACCACGTACCAGTTGGTACCCCAAGCCGTGACAACACAGTCTCCGGTATTTAACCCAGCATTCGAAAGGCAGTCTACTACCTTTCGTCCAAGAGCTAGAGGATCAGCCAGATGTTTGTCTAGACGCCCCTCAAGGGGAAGGGGGTTCAGGGGAGGACGCGGTCAAGGAGGCAAGGCCTCAGGTCAACAGCAGCAGAAGTGAAACGCTTCCGGTAGGAGGGAGACTTCATCTTTTTCGGGATCGTTGGACCTTCGATCCCTGGGCCCACAGCCTAATCAAGAATGGACTGGGTTGGAGCTGGGACAGCACTCCACCTCCGTTCCCACAATTCTTCCAACACTCTACCCCCGTTCTGGAAGAATACATCCGAGAACTCTTGGAGAAAAGAGTAATCCGAAGGTAAAGTCCATCAAGTTCCAAGGAAGGCTGTTTTGTGTTCCAAAGAAGGACTCATTCTGGACTTGTCACCACTCAACAAGTTCATAGTGAACTACAAGTTCAAGATGCTAACACTCCAACACATAAGGACCTTACTACCCAAATGGGCATGTACCGTCTCCATAGACTTATCAGACGCTTATTGGCACATTCCAATCAGTCGTCACCTCTCCTCCTACCTAGGATTCAAGCTACAAGAAAGACTCTACGCCTTCAGAGCCATGCCATTCGGGCTAAACATAGCCCCAAGAATCTTAATGAAGCTTGCGAACGCAGCTCTGCAACAATTACGCCTAAAGGGGATCCAAGTAGTGGCCTACCTGGACGACTGGCTGGTGTGAGCAGCATCCAAGACAGAATGCATGCAAGCTTCCCAACAGGTGATCCAGTTCCTGGAACATCTAGGTTTCAAGATCAACAGAAAAAAGTCTCGGCTTTCTCCATCTCAAAAGTTTCAGTGGCTAGGAATCCACTGGGACTTACTGCCACACCAACTTTCCATCCCTGTAAAGAAGAGGAAGGAAATAGCAGGTTCTGTCAAGAGACTTCTGGGATCCAAAAGGATATCAAGACGCGAACAAGAGAGAGTGCTGGGCTCTCTCCAGTTTGCCTCAGTAACAGACCTAGTGTTAAGAGCACAGCTAAAGGATGCAACCGGAGTTTGGAGAAAATATGCATCAAACGCGCGAAGAGATCTGATAAGACCAATACCTACTCGTCTGCGAACGCTTCTCAAGCTGTGGTCCAAAGCCAAACAACTGAAGAAATCGGTCCTTCTTCAGCCACCTCCCCCCTCTATGACTATTCATACAGACGCCTCGAAGGAAGGATGGGGAGGTCATTCTCACTGGAAGAAGGTCCAAGGAACCTGGTCCAACCTATTCAAGAAGTTTCACATAAACTTTCTGGAAGCCATGGCTGTACTTCTTACTTTGAAGAAAGTCTCCCCTCGCCACTCGATCCACATAAGATTGGTACTAGACAGCAAGGTGATAGTGAGATGTCTGAATCGACAAGGATCGAGGTCACCTCAAATCAACCAAGTGATGTTGGCCATCTTCCGGCTAGTGGAGAAGAAGAGATGGCACTTGTCAGCAGTTCACCTTCAAGGAGTCCACAATGTGACGGCGGACGCTCTATTCAGGTTCACCCCGATAGAGTCAGAATGGTCCCTAGATGCAGGATCATTCTCTTTCATCTTGAGTCAAGTCCCGGAACTGCAGATAGACCTCTTTGCGACGAAAGACAACAAGAAGTTACCTCTCTACGTGTCCCCGTACGAGGATCCTTTAGCGGAAGCATTGGACGCTATGTCCCTCGACTGGAACAGATGGTCCAGGATTTACCTGTTCCGTCCTCACAACCTTCTACTGAGGGTCCTCGACAAACTGAGATCTTTCAAGGGGGAAGCGGCAGTAGTGGCTCACAAGTGGCCGAACAGCGTATTGTTCCATCTGGCATTAGAACTACAGCTGAAGTTTCTTCCGCTACCGGATCCAGTTTTGACTCAGCGAGTTCAGAAGTCGACTGTCTGCGCTTCATCACAGAAAACCCGGAACCTGCTGCTCATGATTTTCTCTCCCTAGCGGTGAGAAAACGTTTCGGGATATCAAGAGACAGTATAGACTTTTTAGAGGAATATAAGTCCAAATCCACCAGAAGACAACATGAGTCATCATGGAGGAAGTGGGTGTCTTTTGTCAAGGCGAAGAATCCACAAAAGATCTCGATAGACTTCTGCTTATCATTCTTCATCTACCTCCATGGTCAAGGTTTAGCAGCCAACACAATATCAACGTGTAAGTCCGCCTTGACAAGACCTATTCTATATGCCCTCCAGGTCGACCTCTCTAAAAACATTTTTAACAAAATTCTGAAGGCCTGTGCTAGGCTCAGACCATCAGCACCTCTGAAACCCATTTCATGGTCTCTGGATAAGGTTCTTCAATTTGCTTCATTGATTAACAATGAGGAGTGTGCTTTAAAGAATTTGACCCAAAACGTTATATTTCTGTTTGCACTCACTTCAGGGGTTAGAGTTAGTGAAATAGTAGCCCTCTCGAGAGAGGAAGGTCATGTTCAGTTCTTAGATGGGGGAGAACTAAACCTTTTTCTGGACCCAGCGTTTCTTGCCAAGAACGAGCTACCCACCAACAGGAGGGGTCCCTGGAGAATCTGACCTCTGAAAAAAGATGCATCTCTATATCCAGTGGAGTGCCTTAAATGTCTATCTTCGTAGGACTTCAGAGTTTAGGGGAGGTCAGCTGTTCAGGGGAGAAACATCAGGCTCAAATTTATCTCTGAAGCAACTAAGGGCGATAATCACCTATTTTATTCGCAGAGTGCATCCAGATAGTACACGCGCAGCTCATGATCCGAGAAAAGTTGCCTCTTCCATAAATTTCTTTAATAACATGGATTTCGAACATCTTCGCTCATACACTGGCTGGAAGTCATCCAGAGTATTCTTTAGACACTATGCGAAGCAAGTGGAGCAACTGAAGAGGTCTGTGGTGGCAGTAGGTAGTGTCGTTAAACCTACTGTTTAATTCTGCGAGGAACAGTGAAATTAATTGGGACGATTAATTCAAGGGTGGGTGTGTAGTGACGAACTGTTCTACAGACTAAGTGTTAGGTCACTAAGGTGTCCTCGTTGACTGTTCCATAAACAAAGGTGAACCAAGCATAAGTGCAGACACGTGTGCCAAGCGTTTCTAACGCCAGTGTGATTGAATAATAAGACAGACTTTAATGGTTTTAATACCTCGATATTAAAAGTGGCGCATATATGTTCTTTCTTTTCAGATGAAACAATTTTTTCTGCTTACTATGATCCTTATGCTTATTTATTGGTTATCCACTTCTTATACTTGTATAATTGCTGATTAACCTATTTTTATTTTATTGATTGTCGATAAACTAGTTCTTGTGAACCTTGCGTCTCATTCGCCTGTGTCATTTTACTAGAGAATGGTTTAGCATTACTTTAAATTATGAATAATTTTAACATGAATAATCCTAAAGATTGTTCCTTACTACAAGCAAACATTCATTGGTTTATGCTTTCCCCAAGTAGGGAAGACTTCATACACTATAGGGACGGTGGCGGATATACAATTCCTTCCTATTCGGATATAAGCCTTTGTCCAATCCAGTAATAGAACGGCACACCGGGGAACTTGTCGGTATTTCATATCGACATGGGTGGTTCTTTTACAAACTTTGCTTTACATAATATAGGGTGAGACCGCTATATTGACTTGTCTGTTATTCATACATAGGTATATGTACTCCTTGAGACTTTTTCCAGAGTCTAGTATGACTCTTCCCTGTAGGGGGAAGGAAGCACTAACATGGTTTATACTTAGATGAATTGGTGTATGACGGTAACACCATAGGTCTCTAGGTCTATGCTGACCAGGAAATACTTTCTCGAGGGTATGGCACGATTCGGGAATCCACAGATACAGTAATGCTCTGGTATACTTCCATCAGGACAACATGGCCTGAGCCCAAAAAACGGATTTTGAGCGAAGCGAGAAATCTATTTTTGGGTGATAGCCATGTCGGCCTGATGGACCAGCCCTTCCTTTTTCATAAAAAGGGCTACAGGACCCCTCCCTATAATGCAGTATCTGTAGCACCTCGTGTATCGCTACAAGGAATGCAGATGGCGCCGTCGGGGGCGCTATGTACACACTCGAAGCGAGAGAGGAGAGGTGCCTTGTTAGCGGCTCTCCTTTCATTCTCGTTTTTCGTTTTCTTGCCACTTTGACCCCTCGAAGTGTTAATTCTATTTGAGGTGTAGATTGCTATGTGGCGTGTCAATAATACATACTCTGATATTATGCGATATCCCTGGTTAAGTTTATTTAGGGATATTCGCTCCAGGAGTTAGAATTCTGGATACCTTAAGGTAAATTCTCTGGGAATATCACCGTAGTCAAATATACCCTAGGAAGCTACCCTAAAGGAACTTCCATCAGGACGACATGGCTATCTCACCAAAAAATAGATTTTTCGCTTCGCTCAAAATCCGTTCTGTAAGTTGGCCTTCATACTCTCTCTCTCTCTCTCTCTCTCTCTCTCTCTCTCTCTCTCTCTCTCTCTCTCTCTCTCTCTCTCTCTCTCTCTCTCTCTCTCTCTCTCTCTCTCAGTTAATAGAGACATTCAAAGTTTTTAAAGGATTAACAAATGTACAGGTAACAGATACAAACTGGAATTAAAAAATACACCACTCATTGTGGCAATTTCTTTACCTACAAAATAGCAAATACTTGGAATAAACTTCTAGCGGATGTAATGAACAGTAACACGATAAACGACTTCAAGAATAAGTTAGACGAGATCACAAGAGCTCCCTGATTGCTTAAAGTAAATCGCTCTACCAAAAAGCAAGTGGAGTCTACACGGTTGGACTAAAAAGTCTTTGAGACATCCAAAATCCCTGTAATTCCTTGTAACTCTCTCTCTCTCCTCTCTTCTCTCTCTCTCTCTCTCTCTCTCTCTCTCTCTCTCTCTCTCTCTCTCTCTCTCTCTCTCTCTCTCTCTTATGAGAGGCCTCATTGGGAAATTGGGGATTATTCATCGACAGAAAAAAAATCTATGAAACTTCACTCATTTTTCAACGTACAATTTCTCTGGCTTTATCTTATATTATCCTCCATGCTGTATAAAGTCAGTGATCTTGGAAAAAGAGCCTTTAACATCTTTCATAATATTGGGAGAATTTTGAGATACCATTTCCTGAAGGGGTCTTGGTTAGCGTTATAGCTCTGGACAATTCTGAGAAAAGTCAAAGGGGAAATTTGCATACAATACCCCTCTCTCTCTCTCTCTCTCTCTCTCTCTCTCTCTCTCTCTCTCTCTCTCTCTCTCTCTCTCTCTCTACGAAATGTTCTGCAGCCTGATATGATTATTATTTGCAAATCGATATAGATTAAAAGCATTAGAATCTTGCAAAAGTTCCAGACAATCTTTGTGATATGAGAACGTTCGAGCTGCAATTTTCTAAACAATATTTTCTTAGCAAATAAGGAAAAATATAAATTAATTTTTGATTAAATAATGTCATTTAAGAAAATGTTGGAATGAAAATGATTGATCATATAGACATGGAAATACTTTAATGTTTTTAACTATCATTTAGTCCAATTTTGTGTTTGGTATATTGTGTACCATTGAATTCTGAAAACACTTCAGAATATGTAATCATACAAGTTACATACTTTTGTCTGAACCTTAGAATCATCCAGAGAAAATCTTAGAACATGAAAAGTTTCTATTTTCTTTTTTATCTTCCAATCAATCATTTCAATCTTCCGACAATTCAAATTTTCTAAACTTTCAATATTTTCCCGGTCCGCATTTCCATCTCAACAACGTAATTGAAAAACTTATTAGCGCCGGAAATCGTAAACATCAAACAAGCGCAAGCAGAGGAGTTTTAGAACGGCCGCCCAAAATGCGGGAGGTCAAAGGAACAATAAAACGTTCTGCCCAGAAGTTTCGTCCAGAGAAATGTATCCCTCGGGACGTTAGCCTCCGCTGCACATTGCTGACTCGGTGCTCCTCTTCCAAAAAAAGATTTAATCTTGTCCCTCTTTCGGCCGGAAACACTTATATTGTTATCTGGTCCTCTGATAACCGCTTAA
>NC_090742.1:137555847-137560847 GCF_036898095.1 Palaemon carinicauda
TGTTCAAATTTCATATCATCTTTTAAAATTCTTCTAGTGATTCACAAAATAGAACTATGTCATATGCAAATCTTAAGGTGTTAAGACATTCATCATTATTATTACTTCCTAATATCTCCAAATCTGAATTCTTAAATTCTTCAAGGAGTACTGTGAATAATTTTGGTGTAAAACTAAGATTATGTTCAATGGAAATACATAGACAACAAGTTAGAGTTAAGGACGAACTTCTAGAGATTGTTATTGAATGTACGTACTTAGGACAGATAGTGTTTCCCCCAGGACACAAGACCGAAATTAAAATAAAACATTGGCAGAGCATGGAGATCTTTTGGTAAACAAAATGAGATTATGAAATGTAAAATGTCACTTTCCCTAAAAAGAAAAGTATTTAATCACATAGCCCTACCCGTGATAACTTATGCATCGGAAACTTGGAGTCTTACTTAAACCTTAAAACATAACCTAGTTACAACTCAAAGAGCTATGGAAAGAATAATGATGAAAATAACACTAAGAGACAAAAAAAAAGCAACATGACTAAGAGAGCAAACTAAAGTAGAGGATATTCTAACAACATGTAAGAAAAAGAAATGGACCTGGTTAGGACATATAATGAGAATGGCAGATAATAGATGGACATTAACAATAACAAAATAGGTAGCTAGAGATGGCAAAGGAAGCAGGAGAAGGAAGAGAAGACGATGCACTGACGAGCTACAAAAAGGCATAGAAACACCATAAACAGATGGAACTGGAAGCACATGCCTGAGCCCTTTGTCCTGCAATGGACTAGTTACAGATGATGATGATGATGATGATGATGATATAGATATATATATATATATATATATATATATATATATATATATATATATATATATATATATATATATATGATTATATATATATATATATATATATATACATAAATTAATATGTAGGTAATCTTGTTTATCAGACACTTTTTCTTAGTAATATATTTGAGGTTGTTACTTTCAAATCTTACCTAACTTTGGAGATAACCAACTAATGTGAATTTATATTTCATGACTGGATTCACTCAATCAAAAAGACACTAGACTAGGCTAAGCTAATTTTGACTTTTGCATATTTCCAAGTCTGATGAGAATACCAGTATTTAAATTCAAATTCACATCAACATATAATAACAAAAACAGCTGATTACTAGGTTTGCGATTCATGGCTATGTATGATAATTTTCTCAATAACACACACGCCTTTCCTACCATCAACTATTGAGCCATATTTTTATTTTTATATTGAATATACACTACCTTGCGTTTAAAACGCACAAATGGTAATTCATGTGTTAAGTGCACCTACCAGATCCAGTTTTAGAAACTATGCCATTAAATCTAATTAAAACTTCACCTTCATGCTTATCCACCTATGAAATTAGGAGTAACATTTGTTGACTTCGGCTATTGTGTACATTTTCCTGTACGAATTCCGGGCTTATTATACATGATCAAAATTACATTTGAAATTTTTATTAACTCTCTCTCTCTCTCTCTCTCTCTCTCTCTCTCTCTCCTCTCTCTCTCTCTCTCTCTCTCTCTCTCTCTCTCTCTCTCTCTCTCTCTCTCTCTCTCATTTTCATTATTTTTTTTCTATTTACCATCCACATCAGGTATTGCAAAAGATTCGGTAAATGAAGTACAGTACATAAAAGGTGTAACCTTCTCTTGACAGCTTGGTTAGTCAAAAGCAAGTAGGCTAATTGAGAATATGCGCTTTCAAGTTGGTGAAAATTCTATGTTTTTTTAATTTTTAAAGGTTTGAAGGCCACTCATGAATGGCAGAGGCAAGGGATAGTGACATTGCCCTATCGAGCAAGACAATGCCCTAGAGACTGACCATATATACATATGATCAGCGCCCGATCCCCCTCTCCACACAAGCTAAGACCAAGGAGAGCCAGGCAATGGCTGCTGATGATTCAGAAGATAAACCTATAGACTCCCTCAAAGCCCACATCCTTAGCTCACATGGATGGTGAGGTTGCAGCAACCAAAGAAACTAACCATTTTGAGCGGGACTCGAACCCCAGTCAGGGAAGTTACCTTTTCTTTTAGAGAGGTAGGAGAGTTTCGGCCTTGCATATTCAATATTTGTTTTCGTTCAATTGGGTGAATTTGGAAATAACTCATTACTCTCAAATATAAATTTTTATCTAATGATAATATATCAACCTTTTATATTTGTTTTAAGCATCATCTCATATATATTATTATATGCAAATACAAGCATTATGCAGACCCATTTCTAAGTATACTGTAACATGAATAAATACTAAATATCTTTCCCTAAAACGAAAAACATAAGGGCTATTCATATTACAATTGAATAAAGCAACTCTTCCTTCCTACACTCGTGTATAGTTATTATAATTTCTGGTCTGTCATCTCTAGGTATATTTCAACCTTATATGATCGTATCTCGGTAAGGAAATTTTACATTTTCCTTGGGAAACGTTTTTGTCCGACTCTTGAGGCTATATATGTCTTCCTTTTGCAGACATACATGTCCTATATTCTGCACATATCTTTCCCCATAAACAAGTGTGCTCCGTCTAGTGTTAAATTATTTCATGAATTTATACACACTATCTCAGGACTCAACCTCATGCAGACATTACTCTTCCAGGAGTTTCGCTTATATTTCCCATACATTTTTGATACATGAAAACGTGATTTCTCAGCTATAAATATGCCACTTCTAGGAGAGTCATGGTTCTCCAAAGAAAAGATAAATGTGTTTTTGTTCATAAAGACAATCCTTCGTACACACCCACAGTATTCTTTAATTCAAGCAAGAGAAAAGAGTTTATAGATTAAAAATATTTGTTTTCATTTTGAAAAAAGAAATAATCTTATGTATAGTAATATTGTAAACACGCCAAGCAAACTCTTAATAGGCATAGGGTGTGAAGTAGAATTCCAGGCTCAATATATATTATATCTTATATTTTAAATCTAAACATTTTAGTTTCTATAATAGGAACACGAAATTGGATTTTTTATTTTGAAATAATAGTAAAATTTCTTTTTATTTATATAAGCTATAACGACGAACACGCAAAAGTATATTTGAATTAATTTTCGTACAATTCACAAGACCTCAACACCAGCAACGTCAGAAATGGTGAGGTTTTATATTTTCTATTCGTTGCCGGGAAATTCTCCCATCCGTGATTTTTTTTAGCCATGATAGATTGATATCCATAACGAAACAGGAAATGGAAAAAGGATAGGTTGGGATTAGTTGTCAAAGGATAGATTGGCGCATGAGAGGATAGGAATTTGGATACCAAGAAATATTCTACGATTCGAACACTGACTGAAAAAGTCTGGAATTTACGATATATTCATAGGAAACTGATAGTTATTACTAATATTGAAAGGTGGCCAACAAAGAAGGAATACATTTATTTTCAAACTGAGGTGGAATTTTCGATATTAAATTTCAATGAAAACTATGATCCAAAACTTTCATTTCTCTTGCTTGAGGGTGCACTCGGGTACACTTTTCTATCTAATTTCTCTTCCTCTGGGTTTGTTGAAGTCTTTATAGTTTATTTAGGAATTATTTATCTTAATGTTCTTACTGTTCTTGAAATACTTTATTTTTCCTTGTTTCCTTTCCTCACTGGGCTTATAGAATCCTACTTTTCCAACTAGGGTTTTGGCTTAGCAAGTAATAATAATAATAATAATAATAATAATAATAATAATAATAATAATAATAATAATAATAATAATAATAATAATACCTTAGGTAATTTATAAATAATAAAATTTGAACCTGCTATCCCAGTACCTACATTACAAAAGCCCAATTTCTTTGACACGTTACCTTAACAGGATGATGAGTTTTGAGTTTTTACCAATTCTAACATTATTCAAAAGTACTTGGAATCCAAGAACCATTGTCTCACTGAATTCATATCCGGTATTCCTAATTGGTTGGTTGGTTTCAGATCGCCTTGTCTATAGCAAGACACGGGCTCTTGCGTTCGCGGCCAGTAAGATAAAATTGAGAATGTCAAAAACAAAGGGGAGATGAGAAAGTGATAAATTATACAAAATAAACTCGAAAGGGACAGGGGGGTATTTAATATCATGAGTTCATTGCCCATCGAGTAATCTTGGGACTTATCTTGGTTCAACAAAGAGGAGACTGGAAGTGCAGAATGATTGAAATTGTGGAATCAGCCATAAAACCGACTTTACTTTAAGAAGGATATTTATATAATGTTTTTGAAATCGTGGGACAAGGTGCTTTGGAGACCTACCTGCTTTTCCAGGATCCAATAAGCATCAAAAGTCTTAGTCTATCACTGAATGGGCGTTTTTTTTTTTTTTTTTTGCCATCTAAGTTAGTCAAATTAATTCTACTGATATAATGAGCCCAGAGACACAGAAGAAATTCTTTATTTCACCAGATTTCAGTCTTCAAAATAATTAAAGATTGTCATATAAGAGAGGATCAAGATGGAAATTCCCGACCATATAGATTTTGTGTAATGCCTCGAACGTTGGCCCAAAATACTCACACACACGCACATACACACACACACACACACACACATATATATATATATATATATATATATATATATATATATATATATATATATATACACACACACATATATATATATATATATATATATATATATACACTGGTATATATAAATCAATTAATTTAACTTAATTTGTATTGGAACCAGCAAGAGGGATAGTTGGAAAATTCATAAATAAGATGTAAGAAAACTGTAAAACAACAGCAAAAACCTAATAAGAACTGAAAATGATGGTAAAATCCAAAAGAGATGAAATAAAATTAAGAGAACTATCCAAAATAATAAACGAACTAAAAACCCAAGAGATTCGTGAAAACAATCAGACCAAAATTGAGTAAAAAACTAAAAAAAAAAGGAGAAGCTTCATGACAATGAAAAGAAGACTTGGAAC
>NC_090742.1:137573347-137580847 GCF_036898095.1 Palaemon carinicauda
AGTATTTAAATTTAAATTCACATCAACATATAACAACAATAACAGATGAGTACTAGGTTTTTGATTCATGGCTATGTATGTTAATTTGCTCAATAACACACGTCTTTCCTACCATCAACTATTGAGCCATATTTTTATTTTTATATTGAACATACACTACCTTGCGTTTAAAACGCACAAATGTTAATTCATGTGTTAAGTCCAACTACCAGATCTAGTTTTGGAAACTATGCCATTAAATGTAATTAAAACTTCACCTTCATGCTTATCCACCTATGTAATTAGGAGTGACATATATTGAGTTCGGCTATTGTGTACATTTCCCTGTACGAATTCCGGGCTTATTATACATAATCAAAATTATATTTGAAATTTGTATTAACTCTCTCTCTCTCTCTCTCTCTCCTCTCTCTCTCTCTCTCTCTCTCTCTCTCTCTCTCTCTCTCTCTCTCTCTCTCTCTCTCTCTCTCTCTCTCATTTTCCTGATTTTTTTTTATTTACCATCCACATCAGGTATTGCAAAAGAATCGGTAAATGAAGGACAGTACATAAAAGGTGTGACCTTTTCTTGACAGCTCAGTCAGTCAAAAGCAAGTAGGCTACTCGAGGATATGCGCTTCCAAGTTGCCGAGAATCCCTATTTCTATGTACTCTTAAAGATTTAAAGATTTAAAGGCCACTCATGAATGGGAGAGGCAACGGAGAGTGACATTGCCCTATCAAGCAGGGTAATGCCCTAGACACTGACCATATATACTTTCCACCCAAGCTAGGACCAAGAAGGGCCAGGCAATGGTTCTTGATGACTCAGCAGATATACGTACAGTATAGGCTCCCCAAAAACCCCCATCCTTAGCTTACAAGGATAGTGAGGTTGCAGCGACCAAAGAAACTAACGAGTTTTAGCGGCACTTGAATCCCAGTCTGCCATTCACCGGTCAGGGACGTTACCACATCGGCCACCACAGCGATGGTAGGAACCGTTTTATGCATTTTCTTTAATCATTTCATATAACGCCATTAGGTTGCCTTATCATCGTGACTAATTTCTGGCAAAAACCTGCTCAGAGATAAGATGGTTTCATGACGTCAAGTTGAGAACTCTCTTATAATTCATATCGAATGTTATTTCATGCATCATTCTAGTAAAGTCATCTTGAAAAGTTAGAGACAAAATCGTATAAAATATCGTTTCAGGTCTCAGATTGGGACACTTAAAACTCGCACAGACGTACAGTTGGACACAGGAATTCCTGACATACCACGCTCTGAAGGAGTGCATCGTGCCATACCCTTACTTCGCGGCAAGTAACCAATCAGATAAGTGTAGGGAGAGATGGCATGCGTTGTCGGCAGGGCTACTCACAGGAACTCTCCGCTCAGTGATGACAGGATGCACTTCGTCAGAGCAAGGTGTGCCAGGAACTCATGTGTCCAACTGTACATACACATAAAGAAAGACAGAAATTGATAAAGTTGGAAAGATGTTGTAGTATTAGCACTAGAATGTAATGTACGTGTATTTCATACACGCTCTTACATTGTAATGCGATTACCCCCCTCCACTCTCTCTCTCTCTCTCTCTCTCTCTCTCTCTCTCTCTCTCTCTCTCTCTCTCTCTCTCTCTCACTGATGATATAAAAACCTGTTTAAGCTTGCCATTGCATGTTTCATATCGTTAAAGTTTCCATGTCAATGTTATCCTCAACCGTTTGTATAGAAGCTTGTTATGCCCAAGTAATAACCCAGCCATGTCCAGCTTATCTATCTGTTAAGACCTAGTCGCCGATTGCCACTAGAAGAAGACGCTGATCACTAAGAACTTCTTCTTGATCTTGATAATAATCAGTCTCAGATCTTTTAAGTTCATAGGAGAAAGTTTTATCCATGTTGAACTTTGTTGTGAAAACTGAATATTGAAATATTGATCATTGCATTTAAACACAGAAAAAGAAAGAAATTCATTACAATATTATATTTGAAAAACTTGTCAACTGGTTTTCAGTCTTCAAGTAATCATTGACTTCTTTTAGAGAGGTAGGAGAATTTCGGCCTTGAATATTCAATATTTGTTTTCGTTCAATTAGGTGAATTTGGAAATAACTCATTACTGTCAAATAAAAATTTTCATCTAATGAAAATAAATCAACCTTTTATATTTGTTTTAAGCATCATCTCATATATATTGTTATATGCAAATACAAGCATTATGCAGACCTATTTCTACGTATACTGTAACATGAATAAATATTAAATATCTTTCCCTAAAACGAAAAACCTAAGGGCTATTCATATTACAATTGAATAAAGCAACTCTTCCTTCCTACACTTGTGTATAGTTATTATACTTTCTGGTCTGCCATCTCTAGGTATATTTCAACCTTATATGATCGTATCTCTGTAAGGAAATTTTACATTTTCCTTGGGAAACGTTTTTGTCCGACTCTTGAGGCTATATATGCCTTCCTTTTGCAGACATACATGTCCTACATTATGCGCATATCTTTCCCCATTAACAAGTGTGCTCCGTCTAGTGTTAAATTATTTCATGAATATTTATACAAACTATCTCAGGACTCTTCCCCATGCAGACATTACTCTTCCAGGAGTTTCGCTTTTATTTCCCATACATTTTTGATACATGAAAACGTGATTTCTCAGCTATAAATATACTAAATCTAGGAGAGTTATGGTTCTCCAAAGAAAAGATAAATGTATTTTTGTTCATAAAGATTTTTCCAGCAAAGACAATCTTTCGAACAGACCCACAGTATTCTCTAATTCAAGCTAGAGAAAAGAGTTTACAAATTAAAAATATTTGTGTTAATTTTGAAAAAAAAAGAAATAATCTTGTGTATAGTAATATTGTAAACACGCTAACCTAACTCTTAATAGGCATAGTGTGTGAAGTAGAATTCCAGGCTCAATATATATTATATCTTATATTTTACATCTAAACATTTTTGTTTTTATAATTGGAACACGAAATTGGATTTGTTATTGTGAAGCAATAGTAAAATTTCTTTTCACTTATATAAGTTATAACGACGAACTCGCAAAAACATATTTGAATTCATTTTCGTACAATTCACAAGACCTTAACACCAGCAACATCAGAAATGGTGGAGGTTTTCTATTTTCTATTCGTTGTCGGGAAATTCTCCTATCAGTGATTTTTTTTTTAGCCATGGTAGATTAATATCCATAACGAAACAGGAAATGGAAAAAGGACAGGTAGGGATTAGTTGTCAAAGGATAGATTGGCGCATGAGAGGATAGGAATTTGGATATCACGAAATATTCTACGATTCGAACACTGACTGAAAAATCTGGAAATTACGATATATTCATAGGAAACTGGTAGTTATTACTAATATTGAAAGGTGGCCAACTAAGAAGGAATACATTTATTTTCAAACTGAGGTCGAATTTTCAATATTAAATTTCAATGAAAACTGTGATCCAAAACTTTCATTTCTCTTGCTTGAAGGTACACTCGGGTACACTATTCTATCTAATTTCTCTTCCTCTGGGTTTGTTGAAGTTTTTTCTAGTTTATTTAGGAAATACTGTTCTTAATTTTTTTACTTTCCTTGAAATGCTTTATTTTTCCTTGTTTCCATTCCTCACAGGGTTATTTTCCCTGTTGGAGCCACTGGGCTTATAGAATCCTACTTTTCCAACTAGGGATTTAGCTTAGCAAGTAATAATAATAATAATAATAATAATAATAATAATAATAATAATAATAATAATAATAATAATAATAATAATAATAATAATAATAATACCTTAGGTAATTTATATATAATAAAGTTTCAACCTGCTATCCCAGTACCTACAATACCAAAGCCCTATTTATTTGCCTCGTTACCTCAACAGGATGATGCGTTTTGTGTTTTTACCAATTCTAACATTATTCAAAAGTAATAGGAAACCAAGAACCATTGGCTCACTAAATTCAGATCCGGTATTCCTAATTGGTTGGTTGGTTTCAGATCGCCTTGTGTATAGCATGACACGGGCTCTTGGTTTGGCAGCCCCTAAGATAAAATTGAGAATGTCAAAAACAAAGGGGAGATGAGAAAGTGATAAATTATACAAAATAAACTCGAAAGGGACAATGGGTATTTGATATCATAAGTTCATTGCCCATCATGTAATCTTGGGACTTATCTTGGTTCAACAAAGAGGAGACTGGAAGTGCAGAATGATTGAAATTCTGGAATCGGCCATAAAACCGACTTTACTTTAAGAAGGATATTTATATAATGTTTTTGAAATCTTGGGACAAGCTGCTTTGGAGACCTACCTTCTTTTCCAGGATTCAATAAGCATACAACGTCTTAGTGTATCACTGAATTGGCAGGTTTTTTTTTTTGCCATCTTTTATATATCTTAAATGAGAAAAATCTAATTTTCAGGCTTAACGTTTGTACACATGACCTTTTTTCTCATTTTAACTTGTATATCTATGAAAATTAACTGTGTGATATTTGAGTCGTTTTATTGGTGCTAATTCTTGTGATATTGTTTTTAGCTCTGCTGATGAAGTTATGCTTTGAAACGTTGGCATAAATAAATCATGACACAATGTGTCACCTCCTTATCACCTTCCTGTACTACGTATTCGACTTACTAGATGTCAATACTTTCCTGAATATATATATATATATATATATATATATATATATATATATATATATATATATATATATAAATATATATATATATATATATATATATATATATATATATATATATACGTATACATATCAATATATATATATATATATATATATATATATATATATATGTATATATATGTATATATATATATATATATATATATATATATATATATATATATATATTCCTTTATACATACATAACTGTATGTAGCCTATAATATATGTAGGTATATATATATATATATATATATATATATATATATATTTATATATACACACACATTCTGTATACCTAATTGTATATAGACATGCACATAGGCTTACGTGCTCACTCACACACACACATACACACACACATATATTTATGTATATATACATATATATATATATATATATATATATATATATATATATATATATATGTATATATATATACAGGTATATATATATATATATATATATATATATATATATATATATATATATATATATATATATATATATATATATATATATATATGGAGGAGTGGAGAAGAAAAATGGAAAATAGAGGATTGAAAATCACCAGGAAAAAGATTGAAAAATGAGGAGAATGGGGAGGTTAGTTTACAAGGAGAGAGATTGAAAAGAGTTGAAAAATTCAAGTATTTAGAATCAACAGTTGCATAGGATGGTGATCTGGGGGCAGAAATAAACCACAGAATACAGGCAGGATGGAAGAATTGGAAAAAAGTGTGTGGAGTACTATGCGACAGGAAAATAGGGGTTAGGTTGAAAGGTAAAGTACACAGGACAGTTATGAGACAGGCAATGATGTATGGAGCGGAGACGTGGGCAATAAAGCAGACAGAAGAGAAGAAACTGGATGTGGCAGAGATGAGAATGTTGAGATAGATGTGTGGGGTGAAAAGAAGAGATAAGATACGGAATGAGGTAATAAGGGGTACAACAGGAGTTAGAGAACTGTCAGATACGATCCAAGATGTGGTATGGTCATGTCATGAGAAGACATGAACAGTATATTGGGAGGAGAGCGATGGAAATGGAGGTACAGGGAACGAGAAGGAGAGGGAGACCAAAGCGAGAGGGGGATGGACTGTATCAAGGATGACCTTCGATCAAAGGAATTAACCGTTGATGAAGTATGGGACAGAGGTAGATGGAGAACACTTTCCAGAAACATCGACCCCACATAAAAGTGGGAAAAAATGCAGACAAAGAAGAATATATATATATATATATATATATATATATATATATATATATATATATATATATATATATATATATATATATATATATATATATATATACTTATACATGTATATTTATACATATGTGTGTATGCGTGCGTGTGTATGTATATGTATATATATATATATATGTATATATATATAT
Organism: Palaemon carinicauda; assembly: GCF_036898095.1. Classification (NCBI taxonomy): domain Eukaryota; kingdom Metazoa; phylum Arthropoda; class Malacostraca; order Decapoda; family Palaemonidae; genus Palaemon; species Palaemon carinicauda. The sequence continues at coordinate 137,579,437 of NC_090742.1, forward strand.
ATATATATATATATATATATATATATGTATATATATATATATATATATATATATATATGGTCTTATATATGTATATATATACATATATGTGTGTATGTGTACGTGTGTATGTATATGTATATATATATATATATATATATATATATACCTTTATGTGTATGTATATATACACACATACAAGACTTCTGTTTATGTCTTCATCTACACCTTAGCAATTTTCCGCGTTAAGCGAAAAATAACTGTTGTTAATGGTCGTTCTAATTGCTCCAGGAGTATTGAAGAGTCTCTTGATGTAATTACTGCCAATTACACCAACTAAAACGGTAGTCACAACACATTCATTACCCATGAGACAAGTAAGTTTACTTGCCTCTCATTTTAAACATCTGTAATTCCTAAAGGTGGAAAGAGTATTTTGTATTGAATAATATAGAAAAGTGTTTTCTTTTACGATTATAAGAGCATTTCCTAGTATAATGTCATAAAAATATGCCCAAAATAGAAATGTTGAGAGTATCGGCATAGTTTAGATCTTACAAAACATAATAGATTATTAAATGACCATTTTCAGAATAGGACACACTTGGATAATTACTGTGAGTGTGAGGGCGGTTTCCAAAACAATTGTAGACCCTAATTACGGGAATACAAAAGAGAAATATGGAACACAAATTTCAATAACATTAATGATATACTGTATACACTGTATACACACACACATATATATATATATATATATATATATATATATATATATATGTATTTATATATACTGTATATACATATATATATATATATATATATGTATATATATATTCATAAATACATTTACATATATTGATAATGTGGTCTAGCGATACTAATATATTTTCGTTGTTCTTTATATATTTTGGAAGCCTATTTTTTTTCTTCTACATTAAATATTATTATATTTATTCATTAGGATTAAGTTACCTTTTGCACGCTTCCACGTCATTTCAAAGATTATAAACGAATTCCTTGAAACAATGAATAACTGAAGTGGAAAAATGCCTCATACGGATATTACGATTTTGAAAGAGAGGTTCTACGTGGAATACCTTCACTCATGTTTCTATGCAGTAATTAATCGAGCGTTATATTACCGCGCAATGTTCATGGTTTATGAATTCGAAATAGGAAGTGGTTAAAAAAAATCCTGAATTTATGAACATATTCCAAATTGCAATCAAGAGATCTCATGGGCTATACACATGTATTGATCAACTGAACATTTTATAAATTGAAAGTTTATGTCAATACAAACAATATCTAAATGTGTTATGCGAGTATGCGAACATTATTATATCATAATTTCTTTAGACCATATCTAAAATTTATTTATATATATGTATATATATATATATATATATATATATATATATATATATAT
>NC_090742.1:137585847-137588347 GCF_036898095.1 Palaemon carinicauda
GTAAACTGACGGAGAATATCTGAATTGAAAGACTATAGTAATTACTTAAAAGAAAAATAATCCTATCAAGTATACATAGATAAAATATACGCATTTACATTCACTAAAAATAGTGAAGAATAAACAAACTAAAGAAATAAGCTACCATAGTAGCGGTCAGTTAATGTTTATTAAGAGAAATAATTCACTTTGTTTATACGAGTATAGAATGTCACTGTTTTTTTATTGTTTTTTTTTTCACTTTGAAAAGAATTTCTAATCATATTTCCTAACAGAAAGAGTTAGTAGGGAAATAAATTAACGAAACCGTGGAACTCTCAGAAAAACAACATTTCCTACCTTGCATGTGTATTAAGAGCGATGGTACAAAATTCTAATTTTAAGATGATTAGCTATTTTTTGTTTATAAGGCTCCTATGGGTCGTAAATTGTTCATTATCGGGTAATGATCTTGAAGAAAATAATGAAAAAAGAACATGCTGAAAAACCAATTTGTTTTTTATAGGGGGGAAAGACAAGGAAATTCTTACACCCACCCGCGCGCGCGCATAAACATAGACACACACACAGACACACACATACTCACACACATACATATATATATATATATATATATATATATATATATATATATATATATATATATATATATATATATATATATGTATATATATATATATATACATACATATATACAGTATATACTGTATATATAAACACCGGTATATATAAATTAATTAATTCAACTGAATTTGTATTGGAACCAGCAAGAGGGATAGTTGGAAAATTCATAAATGAGATATAAGAAAACTATGAAACAACAGCAAAAACCTAATAAGAGCAGAAAAAGATGGTAAAATCCAAGAGAGATGAAGTAAAATTAACAGAACTATCCAAAATATAAACGAACTAAAAACCCAAGACATTCGTGAAAACAATCATACCAAAACTTAGTAAAAAAACTAAAGAAAGGAATAAGCTTCATGTCAATGAACAGAACACTTGGAACAGGGTACCAACATATATTTGTTTTAAAGGATGAAAATGGAAATATCAATAGAGATCGAGTGATAAAAATTGCAGAGAATTTCTATACAATGCTATACAATATTGCTATGAAAAATAACTTTGCTAACGGAAATAATGAAACACCTAAGCCGGTACCAAAAGTAACATTAGGAAAAGCATAGAAAGCATTAAAAGGCATGGAAAGAGGCAAATCAGCAGTAGAGGATGGCCTAACGATTGATTTAATAAGATCTTGATGAAATTTCACAATAATAACATTCGCTGAACTTTACGCAAAACAACTGCAAGAACATTCTATACCTACAGCTTAGAAAACATTTTTTCTTTATACTAATTCCCATAATGGGATATAAAAAAGACCTAAACTATTACCACTCAATAAGTTTACTCTCAGTAATATATAGGATATTTACAAAGTTCATATTAGGCCAAATAGAAAGCCAGCTAGCCATTAATTAACCAAAGAGCAGGCAGGCTTTAGATGAGGGTATGCATCCACTGACCATAATCATGTAATTAACAAAATATTGAAAAACTCAACAGAGTATAGTAAACCGCTATATATGGAACTGATACACTATGAGGAAGCTTTTGACTCTGTCAAAACTTCAGCAGTAAAGAAAGCCCTTCAAAGACAAGGAATAGGTGAATTTTATGTTAGAACACTTGACGATATCTATATGGGAAGTACAGAAATCCTGAAAGCATATATAGTGTAAAAATTATGATAGAGAAAGGAGTTAGAGAGGCAGATCACATATTTCCTAAATTATTTACAGTGTGCCTAGAAGTTTTTAAGAATTTAGATTGAGAAAATATATGAATTACCATCAATGAGGAATACTTTAGCAACGTAAGATTTGCAGATGCCATTTCTATTTGAGGAATCATGGGAAGAATTGCAAAAGATGATAGGAGATTTGAATAGAGAAAGCATAAATGTAGAACTGAAAATGAATATGAGTAAAACTAAGATAGTATTAAATGAAAATACAGAGATTACAAATAACGGATATAGACGAACCTTTAGAGATTGTTAATGAATATACGCACTTAGGACAGACAGTAAGTGTTTTCCCAGGAGACAAGACTGCAATTAAAATAAGGATAGTCATGAGATGGAGGGCTTTTGGTAAACAAAATGAGATTATGAAAATAAAATGCTATTCTCTCTAAAAATAAAAGTATCTAATCAGACGGTCCTACCAGTATTAACATATCCATTAGAAACTTGGAGCCTTACTAAAGCCTTAGAAGATAAGCTAGTTACAACTCAAAGAGGTATGAAATGATAATGATGGGAATAACACTAAGAGACGGAAAAAAAGAAACAGTTATACAAGAGCAAACTAAAGAAGAGGATATTCTAACAACATATCAGAAAAAGAAATGAACAAGGGCTGGCATATGAGAAAGACAGATAATAGATGGATATTATTAAGAATAACAGAATGGGACCCTAGAGATTACA
>NC_090742.1:137600847-137605847 GCF_036898095.1 Palaemon carinicauda
ATATACATATTATATAGAATACTATATATGTATATACATTTATATATATATATATATATATATATATATATATATATATATATACATATATGTGTGTATATATATATATATATATATATATATACACATATATATATACATATATATATATATATATATATATATGAGTGTGTGTTTGTATGTGCACACACATAGAGTTTACATATACATGCATACACAGACACACACACACACACATATATATATATATATATATATATATATATATATATATACATATATATAAAATACACACACGCTCACACACACACACATATATATATATATATATATATATATATATATATATATATATATATATATATATATATATATAATGTGTGTATGTATGTGTACGTGCATGTGTGTATCAAAAAAAAATTTGGACCAATGTTGGTGAAGAAATATATGATAATACTCCAAAAAAGAAAGGTAATCTCAATACAAGCAATTCTATTACATTAGATTTTATCCCTAATATTCATTCACTAGGATCAGTGAAATTGCTAGTTTTAGCATCTTGTGATGTAGAAATGAATTAATTTCTCATTTTAAAAGGAAATGGAGATGAAAGGAACATAGGTTAAGGATGAAACTTTATATAGCATAACTATGAATTGGGATTTAATCTTTCTATAATGGGATATCAAGGGATCAATTAAGTTAATTTCCATGTGATATATGTCTAGTTATCAAGTTCTTTTGAAATATAAGATGATATATTTAATAACTTTAAAAAACTAGCCTTTTGTATCTCTTATAGTGATAAAAATCCGATAAAGATTTAATATGTAGAGCGATGAAAACTTCTGCAAAGCCATTTATTGAAAGTGATTGGAAGTTTTCCGTGAAATTGCAGTTTGTTTGAAATTGCAAAATAGGGGAGCAATTGGCATGGTATGAAAATACTTTTCAGGAGAGGGTTTGCCATTTTTGTATGCGGTATTATACCTTGATTGGACGGTGAGACGAAGTATAGCAAGGGAGTGATCAGAGGAGTAAACGAGTGTTGGGTAAAAGGAAGGAAACATAGTGAAATTGTTTGTTTAGCAAAGGAAGCTGTGTTTATAAGTGACTATAAATTAAAAATTACGTTGCCTATGGAACAAGAATAATGGATTTTATGAATATTAAAGAGCACAGTTTTGAAGATAATGACAATTGATTTTAAAAAGAGGGCCCAAAATGATAATGGGAGCAAATTTCAAGGAATGACAATTGATTTTAAAAAGGGGGCCACAAATGATAATGGGAGCAAATTTCAAGGAATGACAATTGATTTTAAAAAGGGGGCCACAAATGATAATGGGAGCAAATTTTAAGGAATGACAATTGATTTTAAAAAGGGGGCCACAAATGATAATGGGAGCAAATTTCAAGGAATGACAATTGATTTTAAAAATGGGCCCAAAATGATAATGGGAGCAAATTTCAAGGACAATGATTGGTTGGAAAATCGAGGAAGAATATCAGTTATCAAATCAAGGTTTTCAACAGTTCTGAAAATAAAACAATAAAGGTTAATGAAGCTTATGAGCAACTGATTAAGATAAACAATTAATATAGAACTAACCATATTCTACTTTCATGAAATTGTATGATGTTTATTTTGAAATTACAGGGATAGATGTTGCAAAATAGCCTGAGGGGATATCCTCATGTTGAAAGAAATAAAAATAATAATATCAACATGGGAAAAAACTATTGAGAAGTTCTCCGCCGAAATCTTTTTTAAAGAAATACAACGAAAGACATATTTTACCCTAAAATACAATATTACATGGATGTTACAAATATGGTGCAACAAATCTGAGAGGTTTAAACGTCCTGCTAATGGGAATGCCATGTTCTTTTTACGGCTGGACGTCTAAGTTTCAACAGAATACCAATATTATCCAGGATATACAACCCTACATGCAGATAGCCAGATATCACTTAAATTCTTCCATTCATTTTTTTTTTTTTTTTTTTTTACAATGAAAACTTTTCCTTTGATAAATGAGCTGATTTTAGGCCACAATATATGAAACTAGAACAGGCACTCGGTAGAGCTCATGCCTTTGCCTACATCATGTTGTACATCACAAGATATGCAATTGAAATATGCACAATTTGGCACTAGTTTCATGCAAATCAGATAAAAGTTGGTCATGATATGGCAAAATCACGTTTTTACCTTTTCGTGACCTTGGCCTCGACGTTTGACCCAATCACTCGCTAAATCTAATCAAGTTGTCCTTGGATGGATCATGGCCAATCATCCCACCAAATTTCATGAGACTCGGTCAAATAGTTTTTGAGTTATGTGAATCACAAACACAGAGACAGGCCTACAAACAGATACACACCTATCAAAATGAATTTTGCAAAGGTAATCATTGCTATCCAAATAATTATAATAAAAGAGAAATAACGTTTAGAAATCTTCGAAAAAAGGTATAAACTGTTATCATACTTCTTCCGTTAGTTGATAAATGAAAGTTCGCTTAGAATATGAGTCTGAAAGAGGAAGCCCCATTTATAATAAAATATCGTTACTGTCAAAACGTAACTACTGTACATTAGATAGATATCCTAACATACATCATAAATAAAGCTAGTTATCAAAGAATAAGAATTCTTCTAGCTTTTCTAACGTCTCTAAAAATTAATTGGAAAAACTAACATCACAATTTTTATTCCGTATTTGCACACAGGATTAATTCGTAAAAATATTAGTTGGCAGTGAACGCTATACAACAGTATGCTTGATTTACACTGATGAAAGCATACAAAATTCATATTGAACGTATTTGCCTAACATATTAGTTTTTAGTATAAAAATAAATAACACCCACAAGCGTAACCAAGGGGGTGGGGTTGCCATCCCCCATCCTCCTTTTTAAAAAAATATTGACTTAATACCTTTTAAATTTCTGGATATTTGCTTTTATACATATATTTATATGTATATGTATATATATATATATATATATATATATATATATATATATATATATATATATATATATATATATATATATATATATATATATATATGTGTGTGTGTGTGTGTGTATAATACAACTTTTAGTCTCTGTTTTTAGTTAGGTTGAAATTATTTTTATCCTGAGTTATCATATTTCCCAATCAAATACCTTTTAAATTTCAGGAAATTTTGCTTTTATATGAAAGTCATGCCTTCAATAGTATTTTTTCCTTAGCAACTTTTCGTTTGCCTATTTCGAGAGTTTTTTAATCACTGAAGTTCCTAAAATACATATAGTTTTTCTATGGAAATATAATTTTTTTTATTAAGCTAAGTATATTTTTCTTGTACATGTCGTCCATTTCACAATATTCAATCGCAGCATCAAATGTATTTATTGGAATCCGCTCACCTAACAAGTTGCTTTGATATTAAGTAACCTGTGCCACTCCTTTTGGACTAAATATTATATCTGTAAGTTGGCCCTCATACTCTCTCTCTCTCTCTTTCTCTCTCTCTCTCTCTCTCTCTCTCTCTCTCTCTCTCTCTCTCTCTCTCTCTCTCTCTCTCTCTCTCTCTCAGACCACAATGTCATAGAATTGATAGTCCATTCAAAAGCAAGTGATCGCAGAATTAATAAAAGCACAAAACTTTGGGAAGGATATGGAAAATATAATTTTTACAGTAAGAATATAAAATGGTCAGAAATAAATGAAGAACAGAATAAAGAATGGAAAAATGTATTTGTAAGTGATAATATACAGGTAAATACGGACATACTGTACAAAGTACTAGAGAAAATTGTTGAAAAATATGTACCAAAAAAAAAAACAATAAACAAAAGACGTGCATACCAAGAGACAGATGGATCTTATTTCAGAAAATTAGAAAGTGGAAGAAAAATCTTGCAAAAGAAAAAAATGTGTGGAAAACGATGGAAATAAAATGTAAGATAGAAAATGCAAAACAAAAGATTATACAGTCGAAAGGAAATGAAAAAAGGGACTTAGAAGAAAGGACACTTCAAAATATAAAAAGAAACCCCAAAGTACTCTACTCCTATGCAAAAAAAGATGAATAAAGGGAGATTAGAAATAGGCCCTCTAAGAATTGAAGGACGGCTAACGAATGAAAAAAAAGGAAATATACAACATATTAGCAGAAAAATATAAGAGTGAGTTCACGCCAAGAATTGCGAATGAGAATAATGAAACAGAAATGAGAGAAGAAAATGTTGAATATCTAACGGATATAGATATTAATGAAGCAGATATTGTCAAGGCTATAAACGAAATTAAAAATGGATCGGCAGCCGGACCAGATGGAGTTCCAGCGATTTTGTTAAAAAAAACTGCAAACACTATCGCGAAGCCGCTTGCAATACTGCTAAGACAAAGTGTAGATATGAGCAAGATATATGTTAAACATAAATTAGCTTATATAACACCTATCTTCAAAAGTGGATCAAGACTAAAGGCAAGCAATTATAGACCTGTTAGTCTAACATCACATATTATGAAAGTGTATGAGAGGGTAATAAAAAAGAAATAATGAACCATTTGGTTAAAAATAATTTGTTTAATATAGGTCAACACGGTTTTGTGCTGGAAAAAGTACACAGACCCAACTGATAGCACACTATGAAAACATATACAAAAATATGATAAATGAAAAAGACACAGATGTGATCTATCTAGATTTTGCAAAAGCCTTTGACAAGGTAGACCATAATATATTAGAGATAAAAAAGAGAAAGCATAATATTATGGGAAAGATAGGAAAATGAGTAAAAGAATTCCTGCAAAACAGAAAACAGATAGTGGTTGCAAATGACGAGAAATCAGATGAAGCTCAGGTAATATCTGGCGTGCCACAAGGTACAGTATTAGCTGCACTGCTGTTTGTTATTATGATCTCAGACATAGACTGTGATGTTGAAAACTCCGTAGTGAGAAGTTTCGCCGATGACAAAAGAATAAGTAGAGAAATTACT
>NC_090742.1:137610847-137618347 GCF_036898095.1 Palaemon carinicauda
TTAAGACATTCCTCATTAATATTACTTCCTAATTTTTCCAAATCTTAATTCTTAAATTCTTCAAGGAGCACTGTGAATAATTTTGGTGTAAAACTAAGATTGTGTTCAATGAAAATGCATAGACAATAAATAAGAGTTAAGGACGAACTTCCAGAGATTGTTATTGAATGTACGTACTTAGGACAGATAGTGTTTCCCCAGGACACGAGACCGAAATTAAAATAAAACATTGGCATGGCATGGAGATCTTTTGGTAAACAAAATGAGATTATGAAATGTAAAAAACGTCACTTTCCCTAAAAAGAAAAGTATTCAATCACGTGGCCCTACCAGTAATTACTTATGCATCGGAACCTTGTTGCCTTACTTAAGGACACCAGGTCCAAAATGTACCCGGGCACCATAATAGGCCTCATCTCCAAAATGGACCCTGGCACCATAATAGACCCCAGCTCAAAAATGGACCCTGGCTCCAAAAGGGACCCAGGCTCCAAAATGGATCCGGCTCCAAAATGGCTTCTGGCACCAAAATAAGTCTCCCAAATTAATTGACCCCGGCTCCTTTAAGGACACCAGGTCCAAAATGTACCCATCTCCAAAATTGACCCTGGCTCCAAAATAGACCCCAGCTCCAAAATGGACCCATCTCCAAAATTGACCCTGGCTCCAAAATAGACCCCAGCTCCAAAATGGACCCTGGCTCCAGAATGAACCCTAGCTCCTTTGAGGACACCAGGTCCAAAATGGACCCTGGCACCGAAATAGACCCTGGCTCCAATATGGATCCTGGCTCCAAAATGGACTCTGGCTCCAAAATAAGCACTGTCTCCAAAATTGAACACGGCCCATTTAAGGAAAACAGGTCCAAAACGGAACCTGGCTCCTAAATGGACACCACCTCCTTAAACCTTAAAACATAAGCTAGTTACAACTCATAGAGCTATGGAAAGAATAATGATGGAAATAACACTAAGAGACAGAAAAAGAGCAACATGGATAAGATGAGCAAACTAAAGTAGAGGATATTCTAACAACATGTAAGAAAATGAAATGGACCTGGTTAGGAAATTTAATGAGAATGGGAGATAATAGATGGGCATTAACAATAACAAAATGGTTCGCTGGAGATGGCAAACGATGCAAAAGGAAGAGAAGACGATGCATTGACGAGCTACGAAAATTTGCTGGTATAGACAGTGATAAAAAGACCATAAACAGATGGAACTGGAAGCATATGCCTGAGGCCTTTGTCCTGCAATGGACTAGTTACAGCTGATGATGATGATGATGATGATGATATATATATATATATATATATATATATATATATATATATATATATATATATATATATATATATATATATATATATAAATTAATATGTATGTAATCTGGTTTATCAGAAACTTTTTCTCAGTAATATATTTGAGGTTGTTACTTTCAAATCCTAACTAACCTTGGGGATAACCAACTAATGTGAATTTATATTTCATGACTGGATTCACTCACTCAAAAAGACACTAGAATAGGCTAAGCTAATTTTGACTTTTGCATATTTCCAAGTCTGATTAGAATACCATTATTTAAATTTAAATTCACATCAACATATAACAACAATAACAGCTGAGTACTTGGGTTGTGATTCATGGCTATGTATGATAATTTGCTCAATAACACACACGTCTTTCCTACCTTCAACTATTGAGCCATATTTTTATTTTCATATTGAATATACACTTCATTGCGTTTAAAACACACAAATGGTAATTCATGTGTTAAGTGCACCTACCAGATCCAGTTTTGGAAACTATGCCATTAAATCTAATTAAAACTTCACCTTCATGCTTATCCAACTATGAAATTAGGAGTGACATATGTTGAGTTCAGCTATTGTGTACATTTTCCTGTACGAATTCCAGGCTTATTATACATAACCAAAATTATATTTTTAATTTTCTCTCTCTCTCTCTCTCTCTCTCTCTCTCTCTCTCTCTCTCTCTCTCTCTCTCTCTCTCTCTCTCTCTCTCTCTCTCATTTTCATTATTTTTTTTCTATTTACCATTCACATCAGGTATTGCAAAAGAATCTGTAAATGAAGTACAGTACATAAAAGGTTTGACCTTTTCTTGACAGCTCAGTCAGTCAAAAGCAAGTAGGCTACTCGAGAATATGCGCTTTCAAGTTGCTGAGAATCCCTATTTCTATGTTCTCTTAAAGATTTAAAGATTTAAAGGCCACTCATGAATGGCAGAGGCAAGGAACAGTGACATTGCCCTATCAAGCAGGATAATGCCCTAGAGACTGACCATATATACATATGATCAGTGCCCGATCCCCCTCTCCACACAAGCTAAGACCAAGGAGAGCCAGGCAATGGCTGCTGATGACTCAGAAGATAAACCTATAGACTCCCTCAAAGCCCATATCCTTAGCTCACAAGGATGGTGAGGTTGCAGCAACCAAGGAAACTAACCATTTTGAGCGGGACTCGAACCCCAGTCAGGGAAGTTACCATTTCTTTTAGAGAGGTAGGAGAGTTTCGGCCTTGCATATTCAATATTTGTTTTCGTTCAATTAGGTGAATTTTGAAATAACTCATTACTGTCAAATATAAATTTTCATCTAATGATAATAAATCAACATTTTATATTTGGTTTAAGCATCATCTCATATATATTATCATATGCAAATACAAGCATTATGCAGACCTATTTCTACGTATACTGTAACATGAATAAATATTAAATATCTTTCCCTAAAACAAAAAACCTAAGGGCTATTCATATTACAATTGAATAAAGCAACTCTTCCTTGCTTAAACTCGTGTATAGTTATTATACTTTCTGGTCTGCCATCTCTACGTATATTTCAACCTTATATGATCGTATCTCTGTAAGGAAAATTTACATTTTCCTTGGGAAACGTTTTTGTCCGACTCTTGAGGCTATATATGCCTTCCTTTTGCAGACATACATGTCCTACATTCTGCGCATATCTTTCCCCATAAACAAGTGTGCTCCGTCTTGTGTTAGATTATTTCATGAATATTTATACACACTATCTCAGGACTCTTCCCCCATGCACACATTACTCTTCCAGGAGTTTCGCTTATATTTCCCATACATTTTTGATACATGAAAACGTGATTTCTCAGCTATAAATATACCAAATCTAGGAGAGTCATGGTTCTCCAAAGAAAAGATAAATGTATTTTTGTTCATAAAGATATTTCCAGCAAAGACAATCTTTCGAACAGACCCATAGTATTCTCTAATTCGAGCTAGAGAAAAGAGTTTATAGATTAGAAATATTTGTTTTCATTTTGAAAAAAGAAATAATCTTATGTATAGTAATATTGTAAACACGCTAACCTAACTCTTAATAGGCATAGGGTGTGAAGTAAAATTCCAGGCTAAATATATTTATCTTCTATTTTACATCTACTTAACATTTTGGTTTCTATAATTGGAACACGAAATTGGATTTGTTATTGTCTAGCAATAGTAAGACTTCCTTTTACTTATATAAGTTATAACGACGAACACGCAAAAAATATTTGAATTAATTTCCGTAGCATTCACAAGACCTTAACACCAGCAACGTCAGAAATGGTGGAGGTTTTATAATTTATATTCGTTGCCGGGAAATTCTCCTATCCGTGATTTTTTTTTATCCATGATAGATTAATATCCATAACGAAACAGGCAATGGAAAAAGGACAGGTAGAGATTAGTTGTCAAAGGATAGATTGGCGCATGAGAGGATAGGAATTTGGATACCACGAAATATTCTACGATTCAAACACTGACTGAAAAAGTCGGGAATCAGCGATATATTCATAGGAAACTGGTAGTTATTACTAATATTGAAAGGTGGCCAACAAAGAAGGAACACATTTAATTTCAATCAGAGGTGGAATTTTCGATATTTAATTTCGATGAAAACTATGATCCAAAACTTTCATTTCTCTTGCTTGAGGGTACACTCGGGTACACTATTCTATCGAATTTCTCTTCCTCTGGGTTTGTTGAAGTTTTTATAGTTTATTTAGGAAATATTTATCTTAATGTTTTTACTATTCTTGAAATACTTTATTTTTCCTTGTTTCCTTTCCTCACTGGGCTATTTTCCCTGTTGGAGCCTGGGCTTATAGAATCCTACTTTTCCAACTAGGGTTTCAGCTTAGCAAGTAATAATAATAATAATAATTATAATAATAATAATAATAATAATAATAATAATAATAATAATAATAATAATAATAATAATAATAATAATAATAATAATAATAATAATAATACCTTAAGTAATTTATAAATAACAAAGTTTGAACCTGCTATCCGAGTACCTACAGTACCAAAGCCCAATTTCTTTGCCTCGTTACCTTAACAGGATGATGAGTTTTGAGTTTTTACCAATTCTAACATTATTCAAAAGTCCTCTGAATCCAAGAACCATTGGCTCACTGAATTCAAATAGGGTATTCCTAATTGGTTGGTTGGTTTCAGATCACCTTGTCTATAGCAAGACACGGGCTCTTGGTTTGGCAGCCCCTAAGATAAAATTGAGAATATCAAAAACAAAGGGGAGATGAGAAAGTGATAAATGTGCAGAATGATTGAAATTGTGGAATCAGCCATAAAACCGACTTTACTTTAAAAGGATATTTATATAATGTTTTTGAAATCGTGGGACAAGCTGCTCTGGAGACCTACCTGCTTTTCCAGGATTCAATAAGCATCAAACGTCTTAGTCCATCACTGAATGGGCGGTTTTTTTTTTTTTTTTTTTTTTTGCCATCTTTTATATATCTTAAATAAGAAAAGTCTTATTTTGAGGCTCAACGTTTGTACACATGACCCTTTTTTCTCTTTTTTCTAATTTTCAGATGATAAGCTTTTTTTTGTTTATAAGGCTCCTATGGGTCGTAAATTGTTCATTATCGGGTAATGATCTTGAAAAAAATAATGAAAAAAGAACATGCTGAAAAACCTATTTGTTTTTTATAGGGGGGAAAGACAAGGACATTCTTACACCCACCTGCGCGTGCGGATACACACACACCGACACACACATACTCACACATACATACACACACACACACATATATATATATGTATATATATATGTATATTTATATATATATATATATATATATATATATATATATATATATATATTCACATCGGTATATATAGATTAAATAATTCAACTGAATTTGTATTGGAACCAGCAAGAGGGATAGTTGGAAAATTCATAAATAAGATGTAGGAAAACTATAAAACAACACCAAAAACCTAATAAGAACTGAAAATGATGGTAAAATCGAGGAGAGAGGAAATAAAATTAACAGAATTATCCAAAATAATAAACGAACTAAAAACCCAAGAGATTCGTGGAAACAATCAGACCAAAATTGAGTAAAAACTAAAGAAAGGAAGAAGCTTCATGTCAATTAAAAGAAAACTTGGAACAGGGTGCCAACATATATTTGTTTTAAAGAATGAAAATGGAAATATCAACAGAGATCGAGTGATAAAAATTGCAGAAAATTTCTATAAACTGCTATACAATTGTGATATGAGAAATAACAATGCTAACGGAAATAATGAAACACCTAAGCCGGTACCAAAAGTAACATTGGGAGAAGCATAGTAAGCATTAAAAGGCATGGAAAGAGGCAAAGCAGCAGTAGAGGATGGCCTGACGGTTGATTTGATAATAGATGGAGAAAATTTTACAGTAGTAAAACTCGCTGAACTTTACACAAAATGTCTGCAAGAATGTTCTATACCTACAGCTTAGAAAACCTTTTTTCTTTATACTAATTCACAAAAAGGGAGATACAAAAGACCTAAACAGTTACCACTCAATAAATTTACTCTCAGTAATATATAAAATATTTTCAGAGATCATATTAGGCCAAATAGAAAGACAACTAGCAATTAATCAACCAAAGAGCAGACAGGCTTTAGAAGAGGGTATTCAATCACTGACTATAACCATGTAATCAACCAAATATTGAAAACTTAACAGAGTATAATAAACCGCTATATATGAAACTTATACAATTTGAGAAAGCTTTTGATTCTGTCAAAAATTTAGCAGTAAAGAAAGCCCTTCAGAGACAAGGAATAGATGAATCTTATGTTAGAAAACTTGAAGATATCGATATGTGAAGTGCAGAAATCCTAAAACTATATATAGTGAGAAGATTACGATTGAGAAAGGAGTTAGAGAGGCAGATCACATCTTTCCTAAGTTATTCACATTGTGCCTAGAAGAAGTTTTTAAGAATTTAGATTGAGAAAATGTATGAATTACCATTAATAGGGAATACCTTAACAACGTAAGATTTGCAGATGACATTTCTATTTGGGGAATCATGGGAAGAATTGCATAATATGATAGGAGATTTGAATATAGAAAGCAGAAATGTAGAACTGAAAATGAATATGAGTAAAACTAAGATAATATTAAATGAAAATGCTGAGATAACAAATAACGGATATAGACGAACCTTTAGAGATTGTTAAGGAATATTCGCATTTAGGATACAGAGCTAGTGTTTCCCCAGGAGACGAGACAAATTAAAAGAAGGATAAGCATGAGATGGAGACCTTTTGGTAAACAAAATGATATTATGAAAATAAAATGCTACTCTCTAAAAAGATAAGTATCTAATCAGATAGTCCTACCAGTATTAATATATCCATTAGAAACTTGGAGCCTTACTAAAGCCTTAGAATATAAACTAATTACAACTCAACGAGGGATGAAATGATGATGATGGGAATAACACTAAGAGATGGAAAAAGAGAAACATCTATACGAGAGAAAACTAAAGCAGAGGATATTCTAACAAAATGTCAGAAAAAGAAATGAACAAGGGCTGGCATATGAGAAACACATAATAGATGGATATTGTTAAGAATAACAGAATGGGACCCTAGAGATAACAAACGAAGAAGGGGAAGGAAGAAAAGAGGATGGATTGAGGAGCTAAGAAAATTTACAGAATAGACTGGCATAGCAAGATCATAAAGAGACATGAGAAGAAGGATGTCTGAGACCTTTGTCCTGCAGTGGACTAGTAACGGATGATGATGATAATGATGATATACGAGTGTACATGAGACCCCCAAAATAACATCTAAATATTTAGATAGATATGCATACAAAGCCACATACACAGATTCAACACCGCCCCCCCCCCCCCACCCCCTTCTATCTACAACACGCTAGTTCGGCAATTTGTAGGACACTGTGGCTTCCGAATGTCGCTTGCGGTGTACCACCTCTCACCAAGGTATGACTACTCTCTCTCTCCCCACTGGATACAAACACACACACATATAGATATATATATATATATATATATATATATATATATATATATATATATATATATCAATATTATATATATATATATATATATATATATATATATATATATATACATATATATACAAGAGTTATAAATCCACACCAATATCCATA
>NC_090742.1:137623347-137635847 GCF_036898095.1 Palaemon carinicauda
AGATACAACCCTCATTGTGACAATTTCTTTACATACAAAATAGCAAATAGTTGGAATAGACTTCCAGCGGATGTAATAAACAGTAACACAGTATACGACTTCAAGAATAAGTTAGACAAGATCATAAAAGCTCTGAGACGGGCCGAGAGAAGGTTGTGACTCAAAGACAGTATGAAAGCAACTGAGTGAGTTTATTAAAGAACACTCTCCTTTATATGCAAAAGCTCAAAGCAACAAGAAATTTCATGTTAAAAAACAGACATGTTTATTCAGGATCTTTTTAGTGCAAGGGAAGAGCGAAGATACAAGCATAATATATACACAAAATGAACTAGGTAAGATCGTGTGTCACATGGTTGGTACATGGCTCCCCCCCTGAAAAATTACATACTGTACATGTTAAATAGGGCGCCCTGATCTAGAGAGGCGAACTGTAGGCGGGTCATCTGGCAGGAGATAAGCAGGTTTTAGATGATCAATGGAGACCCAGTCTTCTTTGCCACGAATGTTTAGTAGGAATGCTTTCGGACTGCGTCGGATCACAAGGAGAGGGCCCGTGTAAGGGGGCGTTAGTGGTGGCTTGGTGGTGTCGTTGCGCAGGAAGACGTGCGTTGCAGAGTTCAAGTCTGTTGGTATGTGATGCTTTGCTAGGGGCTTGTAAGTCTGGCGGCATGGAGTAAATTTTCCCACGACGTGACGTATGCGCTGGAGATCGTCGGAGGACGTTGTAGAGGGAAACAATTTGGCGGGGACGACCAACGGGTCGCCATACACCATTTCAGCTGCCGAGACATCGAGGGCATCTTTAGGAGTGGTCCTGAGTCCCAGGAGGACCAAGAGAAGCTGAGTTAACCAGTTGGAATCCTTGTAGCGGGACATCAAAGCTGCTTTGAGGGTGTGATGAAAAAATTCAACCATTCCATTGGCAGCGGGGTTGTAGGCCGTTGTCTGATGTAGGGTGATGCCCAGGAGATTCGCTAATGGTGTCCACAATTGAGAGGTGAAAGTGGTACCCCTGTCAGAAGTAATATGCTCAGGGATACCAAATCTTGCAAACCATCCTGAGAGTAAGGCAGATGTACATGAGGCAGACGTTGCAGTCTTCATGGGAATGGCTTCAGGCCAACAAGTGGAGCGGTCGATGACGGTAAACAGGTAACAATGTCCTTGTGATGTGGGTAGGGGGCCTACAACGTCGACGTGAATGTGTGCGATCGACACTGAGGTTGAGGAAATGTGCCCACTCCTGAATCCGTGTGTCGATGTACTTTGGAGGTTTGGCAAGAAGTACAGGCGCGGACCCAATCCTTAGCATCCTTAGAAATACCGTGCCAAATGAACTTCGTCTTCAGCAGCTGTTTCAGTAGAACAGCACGAGGGATGTGAAAGGCCGTGAATGAAATCAAACACCTGCCGGCGCATGGGAGCAGGAATCCAAGGTCGCGGTCTACCAGTACTGACGTCACAGAGGAGGGTTGTGTTGGTGTTTTCGAGGGTGAAGTCTTCCCAACGGAAGGACGTGCAGGATGTCCTACATGCTTGATATTCTGGATCCTGTCGTTGGGCTTCCATCAGGGCGTTGTAATCCAATCCCAGTTGAACGGCAGCCAACGTGTTTCTTGACAGGGCATCGGCAACGGGATTCATTTTCCCAGGGACGTATTGGAGGGTGCAATTGTATTCAGCCACGGCGGAGAGATGTCGGCGTTGACGGGCAGACCAGGCGTCAGACTGTCGAGTGAAGGCGTGCACCAGAGGCATGTGGTCTGTGCGAATGACAAAGGGCGTACCTTCTAAGAAATGGCGAAAGTGACGGACAGCCAATTGCACCGCCAGAAATTCTCGATCGAAGGTAAAATAACCCAATTCTGCCTTGGACAGATTTCTGCTGAAGAAGGCCAATGGGCGGGGCGTGCCGTTGGCCACCTGTTCGAGTACTGCACCAATAGTGACGTCGCTGGCATCGGTGGAGAGAAGGAGAGGGGCATGTGGGATAGGAAAAGTGAGAGCCGCAGCAGTTGATAGGGCCTTCTTTGCATTGCAGAAGGCCGCTTCTTGAAGGGGACCCCACTTCAGGTCCTTTGGCTTGCACTTGAGGAAGGCGCAGAGGGGAGCATGAGTGGCGGCAATGGCTGGCAAAAAATGGTGATAATAGTTGATCATGCCCAAGAATTTCTGCAAAGCTTTGACGGTCGAGGGCGCGGGGAAGTCCTGAACAGCTGCTACCTCCTCAGGGAGGGGATGGACTCCTTCAGGAGTGATGCGGTGCCCTAAGAACGACATTTCGTTGGCGCCAAAGGTACACTTGTCGTACTGGACTACAAGGCCGTTTTGTTGCAGGCGGTCGAGCACGATGCGCAGTTGACGGAGGTGTTCCTCTTTTGAGGAGGAGAACACAAGTATGTCGTCCACATAACATACACAGAAGGGGAGGTCCCCTAAGATGCCATCCATGAGACGCTGAAACATGGCCCCAGCATTACGAAGGCCAAAACAGGAGTATTTGAAGGTGTATGTACCAAACGGAGTGGTGATGACGGTCTTGGGGATGTCTTCTGGGTTCATAGGCACCTGATAATACCCCTTCAGGAGGTCGAGTGTAGAGAAAACCTACGCTTTGTGCAGGTAGGAGGTCATGTCGGCAATGTTTGGGAGGGGGTAGAGATCCGGTTCTGTTTGCATGTTCAGGCGCCTGTAATACCCGCACGGACGGAGGGAGCCGTCTTTCTTCAAAACGATGTGTAAGGGTGATGACCATGGGCTGGAGGCCTTTTGGCAAAGGCCCAATTCCTCCATTTCGACGAACATCTGTTTGGAAGCTGCCAATCGTTCCGGTGCCAGACGTCTGAATTTTGCGAAGACTGGGGGTCCCGTCGTCTTGATATGGTGATAAATACCGTGCTTGGCAGGAGCCGTGGGCGTTTGGCGAAGTTCTAGACGCAAAATTTCAGGGTACGAAGTGAGGAGGTGGGCGTAAGCATCCGTTGGTGCGCTGATGTGGAGAGCGAAGTTGGAGAGGTGTCGACAAGTACGAGTCTGCATTGACCAATCGTCGGTGGGTGACATCGACCAGAAGGTGGAAATGAGGGAGGAAATCTGCACCGATGATTGGCAATGTGACATCAGCAACGAGAAACTTCCAATTAAATTTATCGTTTCCGTACGATAATGTGAGGTTCTCGTAACCGTAGGTGGGTATCGCAGATCCGTTGGCAGCTACCAAGCGGACATCGGCAGGCGTAGACCGAATACGTCGTGTCCTGAAGAGTTCCCTTGGCAAAAGAGAACGACAAGAACCTGTGTCTCCCAAAAATCGTACACCCATTCCTACATCACGTAAAAAGAAAAGATTAGAAACACGGGAGGCCACCGCCACGAGCGATGGCCTACTTACATGTTTTTTGGCCACTAACAATCCTTGGCACATTTCCTCGTTGTTGCCCCGAATCTGAAGTGGTAGTAGCAAAACTGCAGCGGATGGGTGGGAGTAAGTGGCTGTAGAAGTCGTTGGTTGGGGCGCGAGCAAGTGGTGGGTGGTGGGTGGCTATGTCGCCGCTTCGGCACGTCACGGGGTAGGCGTGTATGTCCTACGACATTCACTTCAGCTTCGATTGACGTTGAATAGGCGTCCTCTTCGTCAGGGGTGGAGGCGTTGATGGAGGTCTTGAAGTGGCTGTTCATAAGGGCGTCGGCTTTGGTCATCAAGTCCTTTATGGGTAAACTATCGACATCGGATATGGCAGCGCGTATAGGTCCGGGTAAACAGCGTATTCAAAGGGCACAAAGTAGGTACACCTCACGAGGAGAGCCGTCTGCGGCAAGTTGCAGGCGAGCAATACTGGTCATTTCCCGGAGGGCGAGCAAAGCCCTTTGGCCCCCCAACGGTTGTTGCGAGAGCTGAAAAAGCTTTGCTATATGGGCGGCTGGCGACGGCGAGTACTGCTGCAGAAGTTATGTTTTGAGGGCGTCATACGCTGTTGGGTTGTCTCCTCGTTTACAAAGCCAATCGAATATTACCGGGAAGATGTCCTCGGGTATCGCCGCAAGAACATAATCTGCTTTGGTGGTTGAGCGAGTCACGCCATTGATGCAAAAGTGGACTTATGCGCGCTGCAACCAAGCAAACGCCCCTCTGCTAGTGAATGATGAAAGTTTCAATGGGGGAGTCGTCGCAATAACTTCCGTAGAGTCCGCCATAGTACCAATGATGAAGGGGCAAAGGGGATTGCAAGGCGGAAGGAGCGAGTCGACTTCCGGGGTCACCAATGTGACGGGCCGAGAGAAGGTTGTGACTCAAAGACAGCATGAAAGCAACTGAGTGAGTTTATTATAGAACATTCTCCTTTATATACAAAAGTTCAAAGCAACAAGAAATTTCATGTTCAAAAACAGACAACATTACAGATGAGAAAAACAGACATGTTTATTCTGGTTCTTTTTCGTGCGAGGGAAGAGCGAAGGTACAAGCATAATATATACACAAAATGAACTATGTACAATCGTGTGACACACGGTTGGTACAGCTCCCTAAATGCTTAAAGTAAATCGCTCTACCAAAGAGCAAGTGGAGTCTACACGGTTGGACTAAAAAGTCTTTGAGACATCCAAAATCCTTGTAATTCCTTTTAACTCTCTCTCTCTCTCTCTCTCTCTCTCTCTCTCTCTCTCTCTCTCTCTCTCTCTCTCTATGAGAGGCCTCATTGGGAAATTGGAGATTATTCATCAATAGAACAAAGAATCTATGAAACTTCACTCATTTTCAAATGTACAATTTCTCTGGCTCTATCTTATATTATCCTCCATGCTGTATAACGTCAGTGATCTTGGAAAAAGAGTCTTTAACATCTTTCATAATATTGGGCTAAGGACATTTTTGAGATGCCATTTCCTGAAGGGGTCTTGGTATAGCGAAATTTGCAATACAATATCCCTCTCTCTCTCTCTCTCTCTCTCTCTCTCTCTCTCTCTCTCTCTCTCTCTCTCTCTCTCTCTCTCTCTGACATGATTATTATTTGGAAATCGATATGGATCAAAAGCATTAGAATCTTGCGAAACTTCCAGACAATCTTTGTGATATGAGAACGTTCAAGCTGCAATTTTCTAAACAATATTTTCTTACCAAATAAGAAAAATTATAAATAAATTTTGATTAAATAACGTCATTTAAGAAAATGTTGGAATGAAAATGGTTGATCATATAGACATGGAAATACTTTAATGTTTTTAACTATCATTTAAATAAATTTTGTGTTTGGTATATTGTGTACTATAGAATTCTAAAAACACTTCAGAATATGTAATCATACAAGTTACATAATCAAAGCAATACTAAAAATAAATATAAGCTTATTTTCTTTCGTCTGAACTTTAGAATTATCCAAAGAAAATCTTAGAACATGAAAAGTTTCTATTTTTTTTTTTTATCATTCTAATCAATCATTTCAATCTTCCGATAATTCAAATTGTTTAAACTTTCAATATTTTCCCGGTCCGCATTTCCATCCCAACAACGTAATTGAAAAACTTATTAGCGCCGGAAATCGTAAACATCAAACGAGCGCAAGCAGAGGAGTTTTAGAACGGCCGCCCAAAATGCGGGAGGTCAAAGGAACAATAAAACGTTCTGCCCAGAAGTTTCGTCCAGAGAAATGTATCCCTCAGGACGTTAGCCTCCGCTGCACGTTGCTGACTCGGTGCTCCTCTTCCAAAAAAGATTTAATCTTGGCCCTCTTTCGGCCGGAAACACTTATATTGTTATCTGGTCCTCTGACAACCGCTTAAGTTTGGAAGGACATCTTGCAATGTCAAACACGTTTGACAAAAATTATGCTTCGTGTGCGCCATTTGACTGCAACTGACGTTGACTTGGGTCTTTTGTGTATATATATATATATATATATATATATATATATATATATATATTTATATGGATATATATACATGCATATATATATACATATATATATATATATATATATATATATATATATATATATATATATATATATATATAGGAATAGCAAAGGGAGAACAATGGAGAGAGTGGTTTGAGATGATGGGATTCTCGGAAGGTGAAAAGATAATCTACAGAATTGCTGAAGGAAGACGGAAAGACAGAGGATATAGAAGAGGTATGAATTATAAGTACATAAATGTACATATACATGTAAATATGTATAGGAATATGTACAGTATACATATATACATATAAGTGCGTATATGCAGTCATACTGGAAGCTTTCTTCACATGTTCTTCTTGGAGATGGACACTCCAAAATCAAACCATTGTTCTCTAGTCTTGGGTAGTATTATAGCCTCTTTACCATGGCCTTCCACTGTCTTTGGGTAGAGTTCTCTTGCTTGAGGGTGCACTCGGGCACGCTGTTCTGCCTTGTTTCTCTTACTCTTGCTTTTTTTGGAATTTCTATGGTTTATATAGGAAATATTTATTTTAGTGTTGTTACTGTTCTTAAAATATTCTATTTTTCCTCGTTTCCTTTCCTCATTGGGCTATTTTACTTGTTGGAGCCCCTGGGCTTATAGAATCCTGCTTTTTCAACTAGGGTTGTAGCTCAGCAAGTAGCAATAATAATATTAATAATAATAATAATAATAATAATAATAATAATAATAATAATAATAATAATAATAATAATAATAATGGTGTTGACTATACTGTTTGTCATTACTACAAAAATAAAAAATAAATCCAAGTGGCTTGACTTCATCGGTTTCTCTTTTCTTCTAACCTTGTTATATTTTGCAAAAGTATGACATTTCACCCAGAATCTCAACAAGAGGGGATTACAAAACAACTAAGTTACAACTAACGTACAGAATTTTATAGTTTATGTATGATTTTTTAAAAGTATTATTACGCTCCTTTGAATAGTTTATTTTAATTGTTAATTAATTGAAGTTTATTTAATTCCCTATTTCCTTGGCTCATTGGGCTATTTTCCCTGTTGGAACCTTCAGGATTATAGCATCCTGCATTTCAACCTAGGGTGTAGTTTAGCAAGTAATAATAATAATAATAATAATAATAATAATAATAATAATAATAATAATAATAATAATAATAATAATAATAATAATAATAATAATAATAAGGCAAGAACAAATAGGTAGAATTAAGAGAGTATGAATAATTATTAGTAATAATATTTATATATTTAGGGTAAAAAGACTCCTTTATCTTGTTTCTACAGTATTACATTAAGTTCTAATAAGGGGAAGCATTTGTAAGAAAAACTTTTATTAATGCATATCTTAATCCAAAATCACTCTAATAATAAGAAATTATGAAACTTAGCATCACTGCAAATTTCATTTTAAATTTATTGAACAGGAAACTTTTCCTATTTGGTTGCAACGGACATTACTTCGTTGGTTAATTTTCGAATTTTTCTTGTTTGAATAGTTCATATTAAAAAGGGAAATAATAATGCTTGATAAAGAGTATTATAAAGATTTAAAGCATTATGGCAATAAGGTATAATAAGGTAATGAATACCTAAATATTTCTCACCATATTTCTATTGATCTGATATGTGTATATATACATACATCAATACACAACATATATATACATATATATATATATATATATATATATATATATATATATATATGTGTGTGTGTGTGTGTGTGTGTATATATATGTGTGTATATATATATGTGTGTATATATATATATATATATATATATATATATGTATGTGTGTGTATATATGTGTGTGTATATATATATATATATATATATATATATATATATATATATGTATGTGTGTATATATGTGTGTGTATATATATATATATATATATATATGTATATATATATATATATATATATATATATATATATATATATATAAGTGTGTGTATATATATATATGTATGTATATATATATATATATATATATATATATATATGTATGTGTGTATATATATATATATATATATATATATATATATATATATACATAAGCATGTATATATATATATATATATATATATATATATATATATATATATATATATATATATATATATTTTACCCAAAAACCGATAAATCGGTTGGAACTTTTGACCGGGGAAACGTCTGTCCTTATCCGAACATAACTTGACAACATAACTTTACCCGATTGAGCAGTTTAAAGAATTGATATAAAAATTTTAACCGGGTGTCGCCGGTCGCTTGGTTTTGACATTACCCATAGTCATAAATCAAAAAAATTCTGGGTAACGTACCTACAACTATAACGTTAAATAATAAAATAGCATACACGCCAACCTTTGATCATAGCACTGGCAGCATTTTTGCTTGTTCCCCGGTCGCGCTTGCCAGCTCTGTGATCAAAGGTTGGCGTGTATGCTATTTTATTATTTAACTTTATAGTTGTAGGTACGTTACCCAGAATTTTTTTGCGGTTTTTGCGTAAAATATCACTCTTTTTTCACGCAAGAGTATTGATTAACTAGTTTATAGTCATATCTTCAAAATGTGAGGTCAAACATGTCTATAACTTATTATTCAGAAGCTGAGAAATAAACGTTGAAAGTTCGCTTAAAGATGTCAGTTTGATGCCTTTTGAAACTTAAGTACGTGACTACAGCCTTCGTGATTACCGCAAAACATTCCCACATAGCCTAATACGCAATTTAAAACATAATCTACAAAACCTGAGGTCGAACAGCTATCTAGCTCATTCAGAAGCTAAGATTATAGAGTTGAAACTTTGCTAAAAAGCGTCTATCCATGACTCTATATCGAACCCATGAAAGTTGACGTCATTTTTGCTATTTTTTTGCATATTTCTGACGTCATATTTCACAAACCTTATAAGATAGGGACTTGAAACTTTTAGGATCGTCTAGTTAAATTGAATAGAACTAAATCCTAGAGTTTCAAGCTTATACTATGTCCGGAAAGCACTTTTCTGAAAACCCGGTATTTCTGGTTTACGTAATCGTATATAACAGCACTGGCAGCATTTTTGCATGTTCCCCGGTCGCACTTGCCAGCGCTGTGATATATGTATATGTATATATATATATATATATATATATATATATATATATATATATATATATATATATATATATATATATATATATACATATATATATATATATATATATATATATATATATATATATATATATATTAATCTTCATTCCTCCATCTCTGCTTTCTCTGTTCAAATTTCCTATCATCTTTTATTATTCTTCTCGTGATTCACTAAATAGAACTATGTCATCTGCAAATCTGAAGGTGTTAAGACATTCATCATCAATATTACTTCCTAATTTTTCCAAATCTGAATTCTTAAATTTTTCAAGGAGCACTTTGAATAATTTTGGTGTAAAACTAAGATTATGTTCAATGAAAATGCATAGACAACAAGATAGAGTTAAGGACGAACTTCTAGAGATTGTTATTGAATGTACGTACTTAGGACAGATAGTGTTTCCCCAGGACACGAGACCGAAATTAAAAAAAAGCATTGGCATGGCATGGAGATCTTTTGGTAAACAAAATGAGATTATGAAATGTGAAATGTCACTTTCCCTAAAAAGAAAAGTATTTAATCACATGGCACTACCAGTAATTACTTATGCATGGGAGACTTGGAGCCTTACTAAACCTTAAAACATAAGCTAGTTAAAAATTAAAGAGCTATAGAAAGAATAATGATGGAAATAACACTAAGAGACAGAAAAAGAGAAATATGGATAAGAGAGAAAACTAGAGTAGAGGATATTTTAACATGTAAGAAAAAGAAATGGACATAAGAAGGACACATAATGAGAATAGCAGATAATAGATGGACATTAACAATAACAAAATGGGTCGCTAGAGATGGCAAACGAAGCAGGAGAAGGAAGAGAAGACGATGCACTGACGAGCTACAAAAAGGCATAGAAACACCATAAACAGATGGAACTGGAAGCACATGCCTGAGCCCCTTGTCCTGCAATGAACTAGTTACAGATGATGATGATGATGATGATGATGATGATATAGATATATATATATATATATATATATATATATATATATATATATATATATATATATATATATATATGATTATATATATAAATAAATATATGTATATATATATATATATATATATATATATATATATAAATTAATATATATGTAATCTTGTTTATCAGACACTTTTTCTCAGTAATATATTTGAGGTTATTACTTTCAAATCTTAACTAACTTTGGGGATAACCAATTAATGTGAATTTATATTTCATGACTGGATTCACTCAAACCCAAAGACACTAGACTAGGCTAAGCTAATTTTGACTTTTGCATATTTCCAAGTCTGATTAGAATACCTGTATTTAAATTTAAATTCACATCAACATATAACAACAATAACAGCTGAGTACTAGGTTTGTGACTCATGGCTATGTATGATAATTTGCTCAATAACACGCAAGTCTTTCCTACCATCAACTATTGAACCATATTTTTATTTTTATTTTGAATATACACTACCTTGCGTTTAAAACGCACAAATGGTAATTCATGTGTTAAGTGCACCTACCAGATCCAGTTTTGGAAACTATGCCATTAAATCTAATTAAAACTTCACCTTCATGCTTATCCACCTATGAAATTAGGAGTGACATATGTTGAGTTCGGCTATTGTGTACATTTTCCTGTACGAATTCCGGGTTTATTATACATAACCTAAATTATATTTAAAATTTTTATTAACTCTCTCTCTCTCTCTCTCTCTCTCTCTCTCTCTCTCTCTCTCTCTCTCTCTCTCTCTCTCTCTCTCTCTCTCTCATTTTCATTATTTTTTTTTTCTATTTACCATCCACATCAGTTATTGCAAAAGAATCGGTAAATGAAGTGCAGTACATAAAAGGTTTGACCTTTTCTTGACAGCTTAGTTAGTCAAAAGCAAGTAGGCTACTCGAGAATATGCGCTTTCAAGTTGCTGAGAATCCCTATTTCTATGTTCTCTTAAAGGTTTAAAGATTTAAAGGACACTCATGAATGGCAGAGGCAACGGACAGTGACATTGCCCTATCAAGCAGGATAATGCCCTCAAGACTGACAATATACACATATGATCAGCCCCCAAGCCCCCTCTCCACCCAAGCTACGATCAAGGAGGGCCAGACAATGGTTGTTGATTACTGAGCATATATACCTACAGTATAGGCTCCCAAAAACCCCCATCCTTAGCTTACAAGAATAGTGAGGTTGCAGCGACCAAAGAAACTAACGAGTTTGAACGGCACTCGAACCCCAATCTGGCATTCACCGGTCAGGGACGTTACCACATCGGCCACCACAGCGATGGTAGGAACCGTTTTATGCATTTTCTTTAATCATTTTATATAATGCCATTAGGTTTCCTCATCACCGTGACTAATTTTTGGCAAAAACCTGCTCAGAGATAACATGGTTTCATGACGTCAAGTTGAGAACTCTGTTATAATTCCTATCGAATGTTATTTCATGCATTCTAGTAATGTCATCTTGAAAAGCTAGAAACAAAATCGTATAAAATATCGTTTCAGGTCTCAGATTGTGACACTTAAAACTCTCACACACGTACAGTTGGACACAGGGATTCCTGACATACCACGCTCTGAAGGAGTGCATCATGTCACACCCTTACTGCGCGGCGAGTAACCAATCAGATAAGTGTAGGGAGAGATGGCATGCGTTGTCGGCCGGGCTACTCACAGAAACTCTTCGTCAGAGCAAGGTGTGCCAGGAACTCATGCGTCCAACTGTACATACACAAAAAGAAAGACAGAAATTGATAAAGTTGGGCAGATGTTGTAGTATTAGCATTAGAATGTAATGCTCGTGTATTTCATACACGCTCAAACATTGTGATGCGATTGCCACCCCCCCCCCCCATCTCTCTCTCTCTCTCTCTCTCTCTCTCTCTCTCTCTCTCTCTCTCTCTCTCTCTCTCTCACTGATGATATAAAAACCTGTTTAATCTTGCCATTGCATGTTTCATATTGTTAAAGTTTTCATGTCAATGTTATCCCCAACCGTTTGTATAGAAGCTTGTTATGCCCCATTAATAAACCAGCCATGTCCAGCCCATCTATCTGTTAAGACCTTGTAGCCGATTGCCACTAGTAGAAGACGCTGATCACTAAGAACTTCTTCCTGATCCTAATAATAATCAGTCTCAGGACTTTTAAGTTCATAGAAGAAACTTTTATCCATGTTGAACTTTGTTGTGAAAACTGAATATTGAAATATTGATCATGGCATTCAAACACAAAAAAAGAAAGAAATTCGTTACAATATTATATCTGAAAAATTTGTCAACTGGTTTTCAGTCTTGAAGTAATTATTGACTTCTTTTAGAGAGGTAGGAGAGTTTCGGCCTTGCATATTCAATATTTGTTTTTGTTCAATTAGGTGAATTTTGAAATAACTCATTACTGTCAAATATAAATTTTCATCTAATGATAATATATCAACCTTTTATA
>NC_090742.1:137640847-137643347 GCF_036898095.1 Palaemon carinicauda
TCAAGAGATCTCATGGGCTGTACACATGGATTGATCAACTGAACATTTTATAAATTGAAAGTTTATGTCAATACAAACAATAACTAAATGTCATATGAGAGTATGCGAACATTACCAAATCATAATATCATTAGACTATATATATATATATATATATATATATATATATATATATATATATATATATATATATATATATATATATATATATATATATATATATCAACACAACATCGTGTTCAAATAGAAAAATAAATTTCTACCTCATACTTGGGATCGAACGCTAGCCCCTTCTAATGAAAGGCCAGGTCGAAACCAACCATTCCACAAGAGGCCATAAAAGGAAATCGGAACCTGACGCTAACTAGCTGTCCGAGGATTTACCTGGCGAGACATCAGTCTCTCACCAGCGAGTTTTACCCGATTTCCCCGGCCCACCACGTGACACAATTGGTAGTAATTCATTCAAATTACCCCTAATGAGTCAATATGGATAAATATCAACACAACATCGTGTTCAAATAGAAAAATAAATTTCTACCTCATACTTGGGATCGAACGCTAGCCCCTTCTAATGAAAGGCCAGGTCGAAACCAACCATGCCACGAGAGGCCATAAAAGGAAATCGGAACCTGACGCTAACTAGCTGTCCGAGGATTTACCTGGCGAGACATCAGTCTCTTACCAGCGAGTTTTACCCGATTTCCCCGGCCCACCACGTGACACAATTGGTAGTAATTCATTCAAATTACCCCGAACGAGTCAATATGGATAAATATCAACACAACATCGTGTTCAAATAGAAAAATAAATTTCTACCTCATACTTGGGATCGAACGCTAGCCCCTTCTAATGAAAGGCCAGGTCGAAACCAACCATGCCACGAGAGGCCATAAAAGGAAATCGGAACCTGACGCTAACTACCTGTCCGAGGATTTACCTGGCATGACATCAGTCTCTTACCAGCGAGTTTTACCCGATTTCCCCGGCCCACCACGTGACACAATTGGTAGTAATTCATTCAAATTACCCCGAATGAGTCAATATGGATAAACATCAACACAACATCGTGTTCAAATAGAAAAATAAATTTCTACCTCATACTTGGGATCGAACGCTAGCCCCTTCTAATGAAAGGCCAGATTGAAACCAACCATGCCACGAGAGGCCATAAAAGGAAATCGGAACCTGACGCTAACTAGCTGTCCGAGGATTTACCTGGCGAGACATCAGTCTCTTACCAGCGAGTTTTACCCGATTTCCACGGCCCACCACGTGACACAATTGGTAGTAATTCATTCAAATTACCCCTAATGAGTCAATATGGATAAATATATATATATATGTATATATATATATATATATATATATATATATATATATATATATATATATATGTATATATATATATAATATATATATATATATATATATATATATTATCATATGTATAAATTAACAGGGAAGATAGAAGACGAGCAAAGATTATGTTTTGTGATATATATTTTGCCAAATCTTTTGCCCTTTTTATAGACAAAACGAACCAAAGAATTACATGAAATATGAACATCGTGTTATAAAAGAATAAATATAAGAAAGGCAATGCAATACAAAAAAAAATATAAATTAATAAGTAACACACACACACACATATATATATACATACATACATATATATATATATATATATATATATATATATATATATATATATATATATATATATATATATATATATATATATAAATGAAAAAGGAAAAAATATTCTTATAATGATACACACAAGTATACATACGCTTACAAACACGTACACAACAATTAATTCCAGACTTTTTAGTCGGGTACTTACTCTTTGTAGCTTCTCTTGCACTTTACGGAGGGGTGGGGGAGGGGTGTCAGTTGCGACCTATCACGAGGCTGCAGGTCCCCTGTTGAAGATGGCGGACACAATAAAAATTCTTTACAAGTACTCAAGATCACTCAAGAAACACTTGAATTTCTCTATATTTTTTTCTTTACTTATCTCTAATGGATACCTATGTTTAATTACATCTCGAAATACCTTGTACAATTTTAGTTTCAGTACGTTGTGAAGTGTAAGTTGTTTAATATCTTTGAAAACCAGAGAAAAATTTTGGTTATTAGAATTGATGCTAAAGGACTGTCACATAGAGAGATACAGAAGTGAAAAAGGAAACTTCTACTTGATTTTCTAATTCAATTTGGGTCTAACTAATTTGCAGATTCTTCAATTATTCGTCCCAGAAGTATCGTAAATAAAGAGCCACTCTAAAGTTAGTCAAATTAATTCTACTGATATAATGAGCTCAGGGATACAAAAGACAATCGTTATTTCGCATACTTTCAGTCTTCAAAACAAATAGTTAAAGCTTGTCATACAAGAGAGGATCAAAATGAAAATTCCCGACAAAAAAGAAAAAAAAAAAAAAAAAAAAAAAGGTTGGATAACGGGTAAACTGACGGAGAATTTCGAAATTGA
>NC_090742.1:137648347-137670847 GCF_036898095.1 Palaemon carinicauda
TATAATGTGTGTATGTATGTATACGTGCATGTGTGTATCAGAAAAAAATGACCAATGGTGGTGAAAAAATATATGATAATACTCCAAAATAGAAAGGTTAGCTCAATACAGGCAATTCTATTATATTACATTTTATCCCTAATATTCATTCACTAGGATCAGTGAAATTGCTAGTTTTAGCATCTAGTGATGAAGAAATTAATCCATTTCTCATTTTAAAAGGAAATGCAGATGAAAGACACATAGTTTAAGGATGAAACTTTATATAGCATAACTATAAATTGGGATTTAGTCTTCCTCTAATGAGATATATAGGGATTAATTAACTTAATTGCCATGTGATATATGTCTAGTTATTAAGATCTTTTGTAATATAAAATGATATATTTAATAACTTTAAAAAATTAGCCTTTTGTATATCTCATAGCGATTAAAATCCGATAAAGATTTAATATGTACAGCGATGAAAACTTCTGCAAAGCCATTTATTGAAAGTGATTGGAAGCTTTGCGTGAAATTGTAGCTTGTTTGAAATTGCGAAATAGGGGAGCAATTGGCATGGTATGAAAATACTTTTCAGGAGAGGGTTTGCCATTTCTGTATGCGGTATTATACCTTGATTGGACGGTGAGACGAAGTATGGCAAGGGAGTGATCAGAGGAGTAAACGACTGTTGGGTAAAAGGAAGGAAACACATAGTGAAATTATTTATTTAGGAAAGGAAGCTTTGTTTATAAGTGACTATAAATTAAAAATAACGTTGCCTATAGAACAAGAATAGTGGATTTTATGAATATTAAAGAGAACAGTTTTGAAGATAATGACAATTGATTTTAAAAAGGGGGCCCAAAATGATAATGGGAGCAAATTTCAAGATATGACAATTGATTTTGAAAAGGGGGCCACAAATGATAATGGGAGCCAATTTCAAGGAATGACAATTGATTTTAAAGTTATAAAGGGGACCACAAATGATAATGGGAGCAAATTTCAAGGAATGACAAATGATTTAAAAAGGGGGGCCAAAAATGATAATGGGAGCACATTTCAAGGAATGACAAGTGATTTAATATAGGGGGCAACAAATGGTAATGGGAGAAAATTTCAAGGAATGACAATTGATTTTAAAAAGAGGGTCACAAATGATAAATGGAGCAAATTTCAAGCAATGACAATTGATTTAAAAAAAGGGGGCCACAAATGATAATGGGAGAAAATTTCAAGAAATGATAAGTCATTTTAAAAAGGGGGCCACAAATGATAATGGGAGCAAATTTCAAGGAATGACAATTGATTTTATAAAGGGGCCACAAATGATAATGGGAGCAAATTTCAAAAAATGATAAGTGATTTTAAAAAGTGGGCCACAAATGATAATGGGACCAAATTTCAAGGAATGACAATTGATTTTATAAAGTGGCCACAAATTATAATGGGAGCAAATTTCAAGGAATGACAATTGATTTAAAAAAGGGGCCCACAAATGATAATGGGAGCAAATTTCAAGGAATGACAATTGATTTAAAAAATGGACCCACAAATGATAATGGGAACAAATTTCAAGGAATGACAATTGATTTAAAAAAGGGGGCCATAAATGATAAAGGGAGCGAATTTCAAGGAATGACAAGTGATTTAATATAAGGGGCCACAAATGATAATGGGAGCAAATTTCAAGGAAGGACAATTGATTTTATAAAGGGGCCACAAATTATAATGGGAGCAAATTTCAAGCAATAATAATTGATTTAAAAAAGGAGGCCACTAATGATAATGGGAGCAAATTTCAAGGAATGACAATTGATTTAAAAAAAAAGGGCCACAAATGATAATAGAAGCAAATTTCAAGGAATGACAATCGATTTTATAAAGGGGGCCACAAATGATAATAGGAGCAAATTTCAAGGAATGACGATAGATTTTAAAAAGGGGGCCACAAATTATAATGGGAGCAAATTTTAAGCAATGATAATTGATTTAAAAAGGGGGGCCACAAATGATAATGGGAGCAAATTTCAAGGAATGACAAGTGATTTTAAAAAGGGAAACACAAATGATAATGGGAGCAAATTTCAAGGAATGAAAATTGATTAAAACAAAGGGCCACAAATGATAATAGAAGCAAATTTCAAGGAATGACAATCGATTTTATAAAGGGGGCCACAAATGATAATAGGAGCAAATTTCAAGGAATGACAATAGATTTTAAAAAGGGGGCCACAAATGATAATGGGAACAAATTTCAAGGAATGACAAGTGATTTAAAAAAGGGGGTCACAAATGATAATAGGAGCAAATTTCAAGGAATGACAATCGATTTTATAAAGGGGGCCACAAATTATAATGGGAGCAAATTTCAAGCAATAATAATTGATTTAAAAAATGGGGGCCACAAATGATAATGGGAGCAAATTTCAAGGAATGACAATAGATTTTAAACAGGGGGCCACAAATTAAAATGGGAGCAAATTTCAAGGAATGACAAGTGATTTTAAAAAGGGAAACACAAATGATAATTGGAACAAATTTCAAGGAATGACCATTGATTTTAAAAAGGCGGCCACAAATGATAATGGGAGCAAATTTCTAGCACGATGATTGGTTGGAAAATCGAGGAAGAATGTCAGTTATCAAATCAAGGTTTTCAGCAGTTCTGGAAATAAAACAATAAAGGTTAATAAAGTTTATGAGCAGCTGATTTAGATAAACAATTAATATAGAACTAACCATATTCTACTTTCATGAAATTGTATGATGTTTATTTTGAAATTACAGGGATAGATGTTGCAAAATAGCCTGAGGTGATATCCTCATGTTAAAAGAAATAAAAAGAATAATATCGACATGGGAAAAAACTATTGAGAAGTTCTCTGCCGAAATTTTTTTTGAAGAAACACAAGGAAAGAGATATTCTACCCTAAAATACAATATTACATGGACGTTACAAACATAGTGCAACAAATCTGACAGTTTTAAACGTCCTGCTAGTGGGAATGCCATGTTCTGTTTACGACTGGACGTGTAAGTTTCAACAGAATACCAATATTAACCATGATAAACAACCCTACCTTGCAGAGAGCCTTTTTTTTTATTTTTTAGGAAAATACTGATTTCCTGAAATATCACTTAAATACTTCTACGCATTTGATGACTTCATTTTTTTTTTTTTTTTATAATGAAAACTTTTCCTTTGATAGATGAACAAGTTTTAGGCCACAATATATGAAACTAGAACGGGCACTCGGTATAGCGCATGCCTTTTCCTATATCATGTTTTACATCACAAGATATGCAATTGAAATATGCACAATTTGGCACTAGATTCATGCAAATCAGATAAAAATTGGCCATGATATGGCCAAATGACGTTTTTTACCTTTTCGTGACCTTGGCCTTGACGTTTGACCCAACCACTCGCTAAATCTAATCAAGTTGTCCTTGGATGAATCATGGCCAATCATCCCACCAAATTTCATGAGACTCGGTCAAATAGTTTTTGAGTTATGTGAATCTCAAACATAGAGACAGGCTTACAAACAGATACACACCTATCAAAATGAATTTTGCGAAGGTAATCATTGCTATCCAAATAATCATAATAAAAGAAAAATAACGTTTAGAAATCTTCGAAAAAAAGGTATAAACTGTTACTATACTTCTTCCGTTAGTTTGATGAATGAAAGTTCGCTTAAAATATGAGTCTGAAAGAGGAAGCCCCATTTATAACAAAATATCGTTACTGTCAAAACGTAACCACTGTACAGTAGATAGATATCCTAACATACATCATAAATAAAGCTAGTTATCAAAGGATAAGAATTCTTCTAGCTTTTCTAACGTCTCTAAAATGAATTGGAAAAACTAAGATCACAATTTTTATTCAGTATTCGCACAGAGGATTAATTCGTAACATTATTAGTAGGCAGTGAACGCTATCCAACAGTATGCTTGATATACACTGATGAAAGCATACAAAATTCATATTGAACGTATTTGCTTAACATTAGTTTTCAGCATAAAAATAAATAACACCCACAAGCGTATCCAAGGGAGTGGGGTTGCCACCCCCATCCTCCTTTAAAAAAAAAAAATATTGATAATACCTTTTAAATTTCAGGATATTTGCTTTTATATGAAACTCATGCCTTCAATAGTATTCTTTCCCTTCCCTAGAAACTTTTCGTTTGCCTATTTCGAGAGCTTTTTAAACACTGAAGTTCCTGAAATACAGATAGTTTTTCTATAGACATATAATTTTTTTTATTACGCCAAGTATATTTTTCTTGTAAATGTCGGCTATTTGTCGGTCCATTTCACAATATTCAGTCGCAGCATCAAATACATTTATTAGAATCCGTCCACCTAACAAGTTGCTTTGAATATTAAGTAACCTGTGCCAATCATTTTGGACTAACAATTATATCTGTAAGTTGGCCTTCATACTTTCTCTCTCTCTCTCTCTCTCTCTCTCTCTCTCTCTCTCTCTCTCTCTCTCTCTCTCTCTCTCTCTCTCTCTCTCTCTCTCTCTCTCTCAGTTAATACAGGCATTCAAAATTCTTAAAGGATTAAAAAATGAAGAGGTAACGTATAAAAACTTGAATTAAGAAGATACAACACTCATTGTGGCAATTTCTTTACATAAAAAATAGCAAATACTTGGAATAGACTTCCAGCGGATGTAATAAACAGTAACACGGTACACAACTTCAAGAATAGGTTAGACAAGATCTTAATAGCACCCTAAATGCTTAAAGTAAATCGTTCTACCAAAGAGCAAGTGGAGTTTACACGTTGGACTAAAAAGTCTTTGAGACATCCAAAATCCTTATAATTCCTTGTAACTCTCTCTCTCTCTCTCTCTCTCTCTCTCTCTCTCTCTCTCTCTCTCTCTCTCTCTCTCTCTCTCTCTCTCTCTCTCTCTCTCTCTTATGAGAGGCCTCATTGAGAAATTGGAGATTATTCATCAATAGAATAAAAAATCTATGAAACATTACTCATTTTTAAATGTACAATTTCCCTGGGTTTATCTTATATTTGCTCCATGGTGTAAAACGTCAGTGATCTTGGAAAAAGAGCCTTTAACATCTTTCATAATATTGGGCTAAGGACATTTTTGAGATGCCATTTCCTGAAGGTGTCTTGGTATAGTGTTATAGCTCTGGACAATTCTGAGAAAAGTGAAAGGGGAAATTTGCAATACTAATACCTTTCTCTCTCTCTCTCTCTCTCTCTCTCTCTCTCTCTCTCTCTCTCTCTCTCTCTCTCTCTCTCTCTCTCTGACATGATTATTATTTGCAAATCGATATAGATTAATATCATTAGAATCTTGCGAAAGTTCCAAAAAATCCTTGTGATATGAGAACGTCCAAGATGCAATTTTCTAAACAATATTTTCTTAGCAAATAAGAAAAATTATAAATAAATTTTGATTAAATAACGTCATTTAAGAAAATGTTGGAATGAAACTGGTTGATCATTTAGACATGGAAATACTTTAATGTTTTTAAATATCATTTAAATAAATTTTGTGTTTAGAATATTGTATACCATTGAATTCTGAAAATACTTCAGAATATGTAATCATACAAGTTACATAATCAAAGCAATACTGAAAATAAATATAAGCTTATTTGCTTTCGTCTGAACCTTAGAATCATCCAAAGAAAATCTTAGAACATAAAAAGTTTCTATTTTCTTTTTTATCTGCTAATCAATCATTTCAATCTTCCGACAATTCAAATTTTTCAAACTTTCAATATTTTCCCGGTCCGCATTTCCATCCCAACAACGTAATTGAAAAACTTATTAGCGCCGGAAATCGTAAACATCAAACGAGCGCAAGCAGAGGAGTTTTAGAACGGCCGCCCAAAATGCGGGAGGTCAAAGGAACAATAAAACGTTCTGCCCAGAAGTTTCGTCCAGAGAAATGTATCCCTCGGGACGTTAGACTCCGCTGCACGTTGCTGACTCGGTGCTCCTCTTCCAAAAAAGATTTAATCTTGGCCCTCTTTCGGCCGGAAACACTTATATTGTTATCTGGTCCTCTGACAACCGCTTAAGTTTAGAAGGACATCTTGCGTTGTCCAACGCGTTTGACAAAAATTATGCTTCGTGTGCGCCATTTGACTGGAACTGACGTTGACTAGGGTCTTGTGTGTGTGTGTATATATATATATATATATATATATATATATATATATATATATATGTAATATGTACGTTATATATATACATATATATATATATATATATATATATATATATATATATATAATTATATATGTATATATATATATATATATACACGTACATATTATATATTTGTATATTTATACACGTACATATTACATATATATATATATATATATATATATATATATATATATATATATATATATATATATATATACATATATATATGTAAATATATATAAGTATGTACATGTATGTATATATATATATATATATATATATATATATATATATATATATATATATATATATATATATACATGTATATATATATATATATATATATACATGTATATATATATATATATACACGCATATATATACATATATATGTATATATTATGTATATATATATATATATATATATATATATATATATATATATATATATATATATAGGAATTGTAAAGGGAGAACCATGGAGAGCAGTTTGAGATGATGGGATTATCGGAAGGTGAAAAGATAATCTACAGAATTGCAGAAGGAAGACGGAAAGACAGAGGATATAGAAGAGGTAGGAATTATATGTACATAAATGTACATATACATGTAAATATGTATAAAAATGTGTACAGTACGCACATATACATATATGTTTGTATAGGCAGTCATACTGGAAGCTTTCTTCACATGTTCTTCTTGGAGAAGGACACTCCAAAATCAAACCATTGTTCTCTAGTCATGGGTAGTATCATAGCCTCTGTACCATGGCCTTCCACTGTCTTTGTGTCCATTTCTTGAGGGTGCAATCGGACACGCTATTCTGCCCCCTTTTTCTTACTCTTGTTTTGTTGGAGTTTCTATAGTTTATATAGGAAATATTTATTTTAGTGTTGTTACTGTTCTTAAAATATTCAATTTTTCGTCGTTTCCTTTCCTCACTGGGCTATTTTCCTTGTTGGAGCCCCTGAGCTCATAACATCCTGCTTTTTCAACTAGGGTTATAGCTCAGCAGGTAATAATAATAATAATAATAATGATAATAATAATAATAGTGTTGACTATACTGTTTGTCATTATTACAAAAAAAAAATCAAACTGGCTTGCCTTCATCGGTTTTTCTTTCCATCTAACCTTGTTATTTTTTGCAAAAGTCCGACATTTCACCCAGAATCTCAAGAAGAGGGGATTTCAAAACAACTAAGGTACAACTAAGGTACAGAATTCTCTTGATTGTGGTGGTTCAATCGGGCATACTATTCTGTCTTATTTCTCTTCCTCTTGTTTTTTAAAGTTTTTATAATTTATGTATGATTTTTTAAAAGTATTATTACTCTCCTTTAAATATTTTATTTTAATTGTTAATTAATTGAAGTTTACTTGTTTCCTTATTTCCTTACCTCATTGGGCTATTTTGCCCACTTTTGAAGAAGCCCTACTTTCTCCGTGGAGGCGTTCTTAATCACTTCCTTGACTACCTCGTCTGGAAA
This sequence comes from Palaemon carinicauda, assembly GCF_036898095.1. Classification (NCBI taxonomy): domain Eukaryota; kingdom Metazoa; phylum Arthropoda; class Malacostraca; order Decapoda; family Palaemonidae; genus Palaemon; species Palaemon carinicauda. Next base: position 137,656,030 of record NC_090742.1, read on the forward strand.
GAGGTCTTTACCCCAGATGTTGGATGATATTAGCTGTCTTGTATCGTGTTTCGCTGTTGCGTTAGCTAACACAAACTCCTTACATGTTCTTCTAGCCTTTATAAAGGCATAAAGGTCTTTTACCAAAGCAGCCATATGTATTTTGGCTAAGACCTTAAGCATGTCTGGGGTATCTTGATGAGCCGAACAGAACTCTATGTAGGCTAGTTCTGTAGAGATAAGGAGGCTGCAAGTCTCTCCTTTGTTTCTTGTTCATCCTGTAAGAGAAACTCAAATAATTTTGGAAGATTTACCTTTAATTGTCGACTGGCGACATCCGCCTCAAGTCTTCCTACTGAAAAGGTGAAATGGGCCTCCTTCCAGTTCTTCTCCTATCCGGGAAATGCTAGTGACAGAGGCTCGCACTCCTTGAGTGTAGGACACGGTTTACCTGTCTCTATTGCCTCAGTGACATATTTGAGAGCCTTCTCCGTAAAGGGGAATGAAATTGAAACAGGAGTAAGAAAGAAAGAGTGCTTGTTACCTGGTGTGGATACCTTCGACACCGAGTAACCCGCCTTTTCTATGCTGCTTGATAGGATAGCCAGTGCTTTATCATTGTCGAGAATCATAACCTCCTTTGATTCCGTTTCTTTTTCTGATGTTGGTTCATCATTCAGTCTAATGAAACAGTTCGGGAAAGCGTCAAAGCTTGGCCAGAACTGGATTTTATCCAATGGAACAGCACCCATCTTCTCTGAGATGTAGAGTTTGCTGTTTAAAATCAGCATTAGCTTCGCAAACCTCCAGGGATTGGTTGTGGAGCATGTCAGAAGGTCTTGATCTACGAGTCTTCTGTACGACCCTTTAGGAGCGACAAGTGGAGCTTTACCAAGCTCTACCTTGCATTTAGCTTCCTGCTTTATGCTCTGTTTGCACAAATTTTCTACTAGATTCTTGACTTGGGCCCATAACTGGTTCATTCCATCTAAAAGAGGGATAGAAGGCGGAGATATCGATGTCGTTGGCTCATGAGCCTGTTGGGACGGAGACAATTCCAACACGACATTCTCCCCTTCTTCCCGTGTGCACTTTTTGCCCTCCTTCCCGAAGGTTACCTGGCCATCGGGAAATGTACCTCGTGTCTGGGGTACCACTATTTCCTTACTCGCTGTTGGAAATAGTAACCTATGCATCTTGTCATTAGGCAGGTCAGGTCCCGGAGAGATTTTCTGAAAGCGTCTCACCCAGTTGCATAGTTTGAAACGAGCTGCATCCCTAGTCTCCACCGACTTGGGATTCCTGAAACCTTCGGACAATAGGGCCCGACATACTTTGCAGGCCTGCGGGTTCCAATACTGCAGGTGTTCGGAAATAATATTGCAAGGGGCATGAAACCTGCATGAATTATGTCCATAAAAACACTTACTCTTAGTTTTGCAGAAGACTGCAACACATGACATCTGGCATTCCTCCTGTAAAGAAAGGAAAATAAAATGAGTATACGATTGATTATCTCACTGATAACCAATAAATCAAAAGTCATATCTTAACAGAATAGCTTAGGATAGCAAGCTATAAAGGGATAGTAAGAGACACATACTTGTGTATCCCTTTCAAGCAAATGCTGGTACCTCCCCTCAGTATTAAGTGATAGGAATTTCCTTTTCGAAGGAATTCCAACTGAAAAGGGGTTTTTTAACCCCTAGTGATAGGGAAGTGTATACTTGACTGTCTCTTTCACACTAAATACTGTGGGGTACGGAATGTAAGAGCGGCTGCAGCATAAGCTCACATGAGGATACCCAAGATATGCTAGAAATAGTTACTGTATAATCATACTGTAGTTTTCTATTTGCAGTATGCACTATATTGCAATGTACTGGCTACTGTATAATTATATATAGTATGGAAAGGAAAGACATATATTTGTATATATCCCACCCAACTTATTTGCTGTGACCCCCCTTACAAAATTAAAACATAGAGTTTCCTAATCATGGAGACTCGAGGATAAGGGCTCTGCCTTTTAAGGGTTAGGAGTGTAATCTCCAGTCCTTAAAATCTTAATATTGCAGGGTAATCTGAAGACTGATTTCTAATCAGAATATTGAAGAATTAAATTCTTTCAATATGAGATTGGGTTCCACAAATATTTGGGTAGGATTTTCAAATATATTGGAAAAGCACTACTAGCATAAAATGTACAGAAGCTTTCTATTTGCAGTATATCCTATACTGCAGAAATACTAACTACCTGTATAAACATATTCTGTAGTATAGCCAGCATGTCGTCGGCATAGCTAGCTAATGCTAGCACGTCTAGCCTGCTAGCTAAAAGAAAAAGTTAGCGTGGAGAACAGGCTACCTAATACTGTATATATATATATATATATATATATATATATATATATATATATATATATATATATATATATATATATATATATATATATATACAGTAAAAGGGATGTAAAAGTCTACTATTACTACCTTCTCCAGAAAGAAGGTTCAACTAGAAGGGGAGAATATAAAATTCAAGCTTCCATCCAGCTACAGTACTGTCGCCGGCAAGAATCTGTCTAAACCTTGCCGGCCGGCACCGCTGGCCAGTACTGCCGGCCGGCACTAGTACAGTCAGTATGCTGCCGGTTGAGCAGGCACCATTCTGTGCCCGCCTGGTAGGCAGCACCCCGGCAGTAGCCACTGTTGCTAGCAATTCAAGAAAGAACTGAAGACTCTTTATAAACAAAATGGACTTCCCACTTACAGCCAACATAGCCAGCAGCTGCCCTAGTTGCCTGCCAGCAGTCACCATGACTGCCGGCCGGCAGAAGCCATGACTGCCAGCCGGCAGTAGTCTTTACTGCCGGTCGGCAACCAAAATGGCCGGCAGCTCACAGCTGTCATTACTGTCGGCCGACAGATGTTAAGACTGCCGGCCGGCAGCTATCAACTGTAAGAGGGGGCGTCTGGTCGATCTCGGCAACCCACCGGCAACAGTAAGGTTGCCGGGATTCGCCAACATAAAGGGATAGAAAGGAAGGGAAAAGAGGGTCCTGTGAAAGGTACAGCAGGAGCAGGCCTTAGCCTGTCCTGCCCCACCTAACAACTCTGTTCCTGTATTAGAACTATCCCAGGTGGCTAAAGAATTCTATTCCTTAGCCTAGGGTTAGATTGATACAAATAAGAAGTTGGTAGCACCCTCGCCACCACCTCTAAAGGAAAGGAAATGGGGTTGCAGTGCCAGTGTCCCCTAAGCATAAGAAGAATTCTATTCCTCAGCCTAGGGTCCATTAACACAGGACTAGTCTGCTAGGTCACAGGAAGAAGAGTCATATCGTACAGACCCTTCAGGAGTGGCCTCCTATGTCGGTAGCCTAACGTAGCAAAAGAATTCTATTCATCTTGCCAGGTAGCTACCGACCACAGATTAAATACTCTGAGATTCTGGCCAAAACCCCAAAAACCTGCATCTGCGGTTACAGAGGAAGGGCAGAAAAAAACGTAGGAAAGTCATGCCTGAATTAAAAATTCGAGGCCGACCCGTTAAGGTTGTAGCCTGAGGCTACACTTAGAAGGAAGAGGGATTACCCTTAAGCTCCCTTTTTTGAGCAGGGTAAAGTTCATCCAATTAAAAGAGATACCTATCTCTGCATAATTGAAATCACCATACACAAGGTAACCGGGGAGTGTCTAACGTATAATAACACGCCTAGGTTAGGAACCTAGGTGAGACGAGATCTCGGTTACCTCACTCACCGAGACTCTAACTATACGATCGACATGGAAAGAAAGAATATGCACAATGTAAATATATTTACAAGAATATATTGCCTAAATAGCTAACATAATAGAATAATTAATTAATGATATATGAAGCTATTTAAGAACCGGGAAGTCGTTCTGCTAACTAAATAACATGCCCAATGAACGACAGCGCTCATAGCGCCTCCGGTACAGGCTAGCTCTAAACACAATAAATTACTCAAATTTCACTGTGAAAAGGGAGCTAAAAAACTATTCATTGTAAAGACCCAATACTCAACTTTCCGAAGGCGAAATAAGTTGGAGAATGCATAATAAATCCTAGAAAATCGATCGAAAAGTTAGATCAACAGGGAACACCACTGAGCGAAATCGCTACAAAATTAGGAATGTCCGCCATCCTGGGAATAGCGCTTGGGTGGTGGTCAATAGTAGTACGGGAACGGGGGTAACCTTGTTACTGCCCCCTTCTATTCTTTTGCCACGTCCCCCTCGAAGCGTTAACGCTATTTGGGGTAGAGATTGCTATGTGACGTGTCAAGAATGCGTCCTTTGATATTATGCGATATCCTTGAGAAAATTTTAAAGGACATTCGCTCCAGGAGTTAGAATTCTGGAACCTGAAGGTTAATTCTCTGGGAATATCACTATAGTATATAATATATCCTTTTGAAGCTACCTTGGGAACTTCCATCAGGACGACATGGCTTGAGCCCAAATATATATATATATATATATATATATATATATATATATATATATATATATATATATATACATATATGTGAAAGAGATATGGATAGTCATAAGTTTGCACCGATAATCTAGGTCTTTTATAGAAAATATTTTCAAGCGATATCATTTATCACTTTATCAAAATTGATAAATTACACCAGAATGTCAAAAGACATGCGTTCACATAAGTAACTTCAAGAAGATCCAATTAGTTTTGAAGTTTAGCAAATATTTAAAGATATATATATATATATATATATATATATATATATATATATATATATATATATATATATGTATATATATATATATGTATATATATATATATATATATATATATATATATATATATATATATATATATACATATATATATATATATAAAAATTATCTATATATATATATATATATATATATATATATGTATATATATATATATATATGTATGTATATATGTAATAGTACTGTACACCACACTATAGATATTGCCGTTATGATTGGCGCTACTTCCACGTACTATATTCATAACACTTATAAATCGACATTAGACTAAATTTGTTGTTTTTATTGTAATATTTAATAGAACTTATCCCTATTCACTTACTTTGTATCATATCGTGTTGAATGTTGATAACGTCAGCTAATGTTTCTTTCTCTCTCTTCCACGCCTTTATCGACTTTTAGAGTCTCACTGCTGGGGTTTCATCGCATTTTCTCCAAATTCTGTGTCCTTGTTAACTTCATAAAAAGCACAGGAAAAAGGCACAAATATATCCCAAATAAAGAAAACACGAGGCGAACTCTGATGACGCAAGCTTATGGATCTACACTTTCAAGTTCTGGGGTTAACTGAGTGTACATATACATACCAGATATCACTAGATTTTCAGGCAAGAAACGAAACTAAGATACCAAAAATTACACGCAAAAATATGCAGTATATCCTACCGCATGTTTGTTCTCTCTGTCGGCCATTTAAATAGGTTACGCCGTGTTCACACCCATATCCCTTTAAACTTTTTAGTCACGTGACACGCAAAAAAGGAGTGTTTTTTTTTGTGGGGGGGGGATAGGTATACTGTTTAGTCGAATATAAATCCAAGAAAAACTCAAATTATATTTTTTTTTCTTTTCTTTTTTTTTTTTTTTGATAAATAATGGTTTCATAGAGAGTGATCTGCACCTCACATGAATGTGGCAATATCCATACCAAAATATTTTAAAAAGTATGTTCATAATTGCCAATGATCCTCTCATAACTGAATTTTTAGCGTACTAATTTTGGATTAACTTTCCACCTGCATATTCAAATAGGGGACTCCCTAATCAAATATAAATGCAAGACTAAGCAGCCACTCCTATTTACACCTGAAATTATTCACCGAAAATTTCGTTCAACTTCATTGCATGTCTTTATTTAGCGATTTTTTTTTTTTTGTGTGTGTGTTTGTGTGTGACTTCAACAGCACTAAATTTGTTTTATTAATTATGTAAAGATAAAAGATTCGTAACCCTCACCCGTTTACCCCCTATACCTTTTATTTATTTATTTATTTTTCATATTGACTTCTACTCCCAACCATAAGTTTTCTTTCTTCGTTAAAAATTTCTTATCCACTGGTAATTACATCCCCCCCCCACCCCCCACCCCTCGCATGCAATGGCGTTTGAGGGTTATCACCCAAATAACGCCATTCCCCTTCCCCAGCTCATTACGCTACACAGCGGGACTTCAGAAGTGAAAAGGGAAAGAAAGAAATGAAAGCCAAAAAGGGTTTCAGCGAAACCGCTTAGTGTAAAATGCGTCTTGACCTTTTTTTTATTCGCTTATGAAAAGCATTTACAATTTAATTAGTTTCTTTCTTCCTTCCCCTCCTCTCCTATGGTTGATTAATCTAATTACTCACGGTGTAATCACGGTTCTGGCTGCGTGTAGACATTTCAGTGTTGCTGTGAATGTTGTTGTTAGAAAATAGTTATATTATAGATATTAGAGTTGTGGTGGCCGATGTGGTAACGTCCCTGAATAGTGAACGCCAGACTGGGGTTCGAGTCCCGCTCAAAGTCGTTAGTTTCTTTGGTCACTGCAACCTTACCATCCTTGTGAGCTAAGGATGGGGTTTATGGGGGAGCATATAGTTCTATCTGCTGAGTCATCAACAGCCATTGCCTGGCCCTCCTTGGTCCTAGATTGTGTAGAGAGGGGCCTTGGGTGCTGATCATATGTATATATGCTCAGTCTCTAGGGCATTGTCCTGCTCGATAGGGCAATGTTACCGTCCCTTGTCTCTGCCATTCATAAGCGGCCTTTTAAAACGTTTAAACTACAGAATCTCTAAAGTACTAATTCTACCAGTATGTGAATCCTGACTCGCGTCACCCATTAAGATGTAAGAGGTGAAATAGCCCGTCGTCTGGTAAAAGTCCAAACATCTAGAAACAGACAAGGAGGGCCAACATTATCTGTACCAAGGGCAGCATGACATGAAGTGTTAAGTCTGTAAGGAAAACACACGCATCAATTGCAGTGTGGAAAAGGCTTCATAGGAAATACAGCATATCATTTCACAACTGTTTCTTAAAGAATTAAATATTTCTTTTAACAATTCTTAACATATCAAGCAGGGATAAAAATAAGAATTTTTTTATTATACCAGATTATTGATATTTACAATTTAAAAACACCTCTTGATGGATTTGAAATTTTCCCTGTCCGCAGTGTTAGGATATGCTGGTAATTAACTTTAATATTAATGGAACTTTGTCATTACATTAATGCTATTAAGTAAGATTCTTACTAAAAATAGACATATTTTTTTCAATTTTATAAAACGTGCAATTCTTATTTTTCATACGAAGATTCTAGTCCTCAAGTGTCCAACGTTCGCCTTTTGGGAACACAGAAAAAAATAAAGTAAATAATAAACTCAAGATCTATTATTATATTTTCATAACGTATACCTAAAAAAAATAAGTTCTGAAAAGAGACTCTTTAGCTATGGTAAGCAGCTCTTCTAAGAGAACGACACTCCAAAATCAAACCAATGTCCTCTAGTCTTGGGTAGTGCCATAGCCTCTGTACCATGGCCTTCCACTTTCTTGGGTTAGAGTTCTCTTGCTTGAGGGTACACTCAGGCACACTATTCTGTTTTCTGATTTACTTTCCTCACTGGGCTTTTTTACCCTATTGGAGCCCTTGGGCTTATAGCATCCTGCTTTTCCAACTAGGGTTGTAGTTTACCAAGTAATAATAATAATAATAATAATAATAATAATAATAATAATAATGATAATAATAATAATAGCAACAACAATGATAATAATAATAATAAGTGTCGAACATTCGCATTTCGGGAACACATAAAAAAATAAAGGAAACAATAAACTCAAGATCTATGATTATATTACCATAAAGAACACTTAAACAATTAAGTTCTGAGATATTTGTGCTTCTACTTAACATCCTTCAATTTGGAATATTAAAGGGTTAATGCACGACGTCATTTTTCATTACAAACTACATCATAAGCAAACGAAGGTTTTATTATTTTACATGAATATTGTATGTATGAATGCATTTACTGTAAAATAAAAACACTGACCCCTTTCCGGAAATGCAGTCACTCAGTCCTGATACTAACACGGTTTAATCTACATAATTTACGAGGGTGTAAGTTAATTAAGCACGCCATTGTTCACGAACACCTCTTAGATCATTTGGTAAAACACTTCTCTCGCTACCTTCTCCAAATGTAGAAATCCACAGAAATCTTTAAAATATTCCTTTAATCATCCATAACATTCCTAATGAATTAGAGAACTCCAGTAATATAATATTTACTGAGTATTTTTTTCTCAACGACCTAGGAGGAATACTGTTAACTATTCAGCTTTTAACTGCAACAAACACATTCATATATTATAGCGCTATATGCTTCCTTAACCCATACGCAGCCGTTAACGAAAGATTTTTTTTTTTTCTTATGTAAGGAAATTAATTAAACAATAGTTTTATTTTACAATATTGTTTAACCATACATTTTAGAAAGTAATTATAAATCATTAATCTAATTCAGTGTAACTATATTTCAAAATTTCTTCATTGCAAAATGGTTTTAGGAATTTGAAAGATATCAATGGGTATCATCATCATTAAAGAAATGCAATGAATTCCGAAAGTTCTTGGATATCATTAAAGTGTCTTGGAGAAATATTTCATTTCTTTTACTTGCATGAAAGAACTCTAATTTCCAGAGAAGTAAACAAATATCTAACTTTTGTCATCACCCACAAAAGCAGTATTGTGTAAGTTGATAACTTCCAGAAAAGTTTTCCATTTTAAAATTATCCAATTGCTTCCTGAATGGCTACCACTAGGAGTTCCTTACTGGGATATAAGTAACATCTCTCTCTCTCTCTCTCTCTCTCTCTCTCTCTCTCTCTCTCTCTCTCTCTCTCTCTCTCAAGTTCCCATCCTATAAATATTATCTTAATTAACATAAGGAGACGACTTGGCTATGAAATTCCCTAATCCTAGCCTTTGACTTTAATATGTATATGCTGTATATGATGTAGAACAAGGAAATCACGCAGTCATTTCGTATTTAAAACAAAAAAAATCGTCAGTAAGAGGTTGAAAACTGGCTTTGTTCAGTTTTGAAACAAATATCATGAACTGAGTTTACTTTTAAAATTGTTTCATCTCTTAGAATAGTTGCTTCCTTATCATCATGATTCTAACGAGAAAAAAATAAATATCATTTGAGGAATATAACATTTCCATTTTGAGTAAATCTCAAAGCTATAATGAATATAGCTATCACAATTTTTCAATACAATTAGAGCTATCTTTATCATGATGACTATCATTATTATTGACTTAGATAAGCTCGCAAGTATATGGCTGCAGAAATAAATTCAAACTTTATAAAGGAATCGAATATAAAATTTTTAAAATGAATAGTCTACCAACAAAACACAGGACGTCATCTAAGTTTGATCCCAATTAGAAATTTTGGATCAAAATTAAATCCATTATTTTTACTATTCTAGTCTCCGTTGCTCTATTTGTGATTTCTCATCAGCTTTACAGCAATATCATTTGACCAGTCTTAATGAAAACAAACACTTTCTGAGTGGGGGTACCTTAACGGTGTTAAAGAGTTTGTGTATCGTCATGATAGCAAAGCTGTACTAGTCAGGCCAACCCATACTAGGTTGGTTTGCTGTGAGCGATCAGACGAAAATCTCCCACCATTACCAATCCGCACTGGCCAGCGTGTGCAACATTCCGAGATGTTTGTGGCCATCAATGAAATCTCAACGTCGTTTGAGCCGAAAATTCTCATGACCAACTGCTTGATAAACACATATAACAGGATTTGCGATTTTAGTATGATAAAAAATAGCTCTCAGTTGTATATAGGCCTTTGTCCTACAGTACACTAGAAACGGCTGCACATGTTGTTGTTCTTATTGTTGTTGCTGTTGTTGTTGTTGTTAATGTTGTTGTTGTAATGAGAACAAAAGTAACCCATATTTGAGAATTATTCCCACTCGAAAATCCAAATTTCCCTGTATAAATATGTCGTCAAAAATAACGGACGTTGAACGTTCCATTTCGCAGTTTTGTCTTTGCCGTGATAAAGTAATTTTACATTTCGTTGCCTCAGGTCAAAATTTTATGCACATTTCCAACTCTTTCGGATAAAGTTTGCAATTTGTAGGCGAGAGTCTCGCCGTGCATCAAAACTTTGGGACCCATGGCAACTGCATGGAGTTTTATCTTTATATTTTAAGCCCTTGGGGCCCGGTGGCTGTCTTTAATTAAAACCTACGATGAAATATCAAAGAGATGAATTGGTTCTTAGTTTTGATAATTCAAAAGTGGTATTTTCCATAAAAGAATTCAGTATCTATCGGAATACAAATAAATTGTAAAAAAGAAATAGATAGTTCTTTAGTTTCTTGATTGAAGAAAACAGAAAAAATGCCCTACTGTTTAAGATATCTGAATACTTACTCTTTTTTTTTAATTTTACAATTACTTTTATCAGAGATTTTAAAGTATTTTTTTTTTCGTTATTTTTAAGTCAAAGTTTAGTCATGGACCAGAAGTATATGATTAAAATGCTGCATTTTTTATTTAGATCTGGACCACGGTGTGTGTATAAGGTGACCTAGAAAATTTTATCTTTAATTTACTCCTAAATCTTCCCCTTTCAAGGAATTCATTGAATATCAAGTACTTACATCTGTTTTGTTTTCCAAGATATGAATTACCATTGTCTGTTTACTAAATCGTCAAAGTACCCAACCACTCAATTAATATTCCGTCGCTATATTTATCAATGTATTTGTATAAATATATATACCCATCTATCTACTTAGCTATTCATATATTTATCAAGTTATCAATTCATTCATAATTATCAATCAGTAGTTCTCCCATACTACTTTAGAATTAAGAAAAAAGAATGTGACAATATGTTTTAGTTTGCTAAAAATATTGAGGTCACTATGAAACCCCTGAGGCAAACTATGGAATGAAATATATGAAAAGAAATTGATTACTAATTTCTCATCAAAAGACAGTATCATTTTTAAGATGAAGGAAAATAATTCAACAACGGGAATATGGGAGCAGAACAAAAATTCAAGTTTGGGATGAAGGAGAAAAAAAACTTAACTAATCTCTCCTTCAAATGTAAATATCTTTAAGGGTTGGATTTAGTAGAAGAATCCTCCCTGAGCAAAACAGACAGTTGCTTAGGAAAGAATAATGTTTGTCGAAAGAAAAAGGGTTAATTACAAAAAAGAAAGAAAAAAAAATCTTTTCTAAATAGAGAAAAACTCTATATTAATTAATCTATTTGCCTTCAATTTATTCACGTTCATTGGTTCCATTACAAGCAATCACCAGACAAATAAGCGACAAAAGTCGTAAAATCAATTTCTATTCAGGGCTCTGCTTCAGCACCAATAATCTCCATAAACTCGTCGAATCTCATGGATTCCAATTTGCTCGTTCTTTGCACAGTTGATCTGGCGCATTGAAATCCAAAAGCTATATTTACTCAATTACCGGAGATGTCAAAATCTGCAGAACCACTGATGTTTTATCCTAATACTATGCACACCATCACTTCTGTTATTATTATTATTATTATTATTATTATTATTATTATTATTATTATTATTATTATTATTATTATTAATTGCTAAGCTACAACCCTAGTTGGAAAAGAAACGATGCTGTAAGCCCTGGGGCCCCAACAAGGGAAATAGCCAAGTTAAGAAAGGATTAAGGAAAGATAAAATATTTTAAGCACAGTACCAACATTAAGATAAATATTTCCTATATAAACTATAAAAAAGATACCTTTCGCAAAACAAGAGGAAGAGAAATTAGATAGAATAGTGTGCCCCAGTGTACCCTCAAGCAAGATAACTCTTCCCCAAGACAGTGGAAGAACATGTTACAGAGGCTATATTAACATTGTTGAAATTATTTTTTCGCCTTTTTAACATCATGATCTTCTTGACAGAAAACTATTTTGAAGCATTTGTATTGTACACGTTACACTTACTTTCGATTTATTCAGAGTTGTATTTTTCTATATTCTTTGGCCGATAGTTTAAATTACGTTCTCTTTTTGACTTTTGATCATTTACTTTTTCCAACGATATATTATGAAATTTCTACGTAATAGTTAACATTGGTAATTCTCAGCTCTTTCCAATGGGCATTCAATGCAATTTTAATTTGTACTTAAAAGAATCATCTATATGTATATATATATATATATATATATGTATATATATATATATATATATATATTTACACGCATATAGACATACACATATACAGTGTGTATATATATATATATATACATATATATATATATATATATATACATACATACATACACATAAATATACATATATATATATATATATATATACTGTATATATATATATATATATACTGTATATATATATATATATATATACATACATACATATATATGACCAGTGCAAACGGATAATGAGACGCAGCATACGGGTTTTCTTCATTTATTATAAAAGGTTCTTTCGTAAGTACGCATTACACAACTGCCCTCTCAGGTGAGGGTCTCGTCAAAACTAGTGCTCACCGGCAACTAACTACTGCTTTGGTTATCAAAATGCGGCTATTGGAAAAATGCGGACACAGGCTTTTGTGGAATACTCATGAATATTGAGTTCATTTACCTTGATCTACAAGATATCTACATACACGAATTAGGACATTTCCTCCCCCCCCCCCCCCCCCCCCAAGCTCCTCAGTCCGAGAGGAGGTCCGCACTCGCCCTCACTAGTCAATGATATATGGAGGACACTCCAACCCGGAATAGGCATGGCATGTACTAAAAAGAAATGCAACATAAGATATATATATATATATATATATATGTATATATATATATATATATATATATATACATATATATATATATATATATATATAAATATATAAATCACCCAAAAAAACACATCTTCCACAAAAAAATAGAAAATTAAATATTGCATGTTAAAATGTACACAAAAAAATATAAATAATTCCACTCATTTCTTCTTAAGACCTCTGCAACCAAAACACAGAATAACCAAAGTGAAAAAAAAAAAAAAAAAAAAAAAAAACATAACATCAGGTCTATATAACCTCATCAATAACCTCCCTCTGGTTGCGGGCAATACGGCTTCTTGGGCGGGACAGGGGTAGGAATAGATATTCCTTCATCCCTCGATTTCACTTGTCCAGGTTTACGGCACAATTTCGCAACACATCACACTACGACCGTCTCACCTTTTATTTAAATCACTACAACACTTGCACTTGCAACTTTCAAGCGGTGGTCACTAGCCGTTTTCCCGAAAAAATCATTCATCTTCTAGCCCTTCTCTCATAACATTAAGTATAAGGTATTCACATCTACACATTCTCTAACACTGCCTATCCTCAAGGCTGAACTTTAATCCCGCAGCCACTTGCTATTCGGGAATCACCCCGGCCCCAGCAACCAAGAATCATATATACACATGAATAATACAGCATCCACCTGACGGATCTCACTTGACCTATTTAACCTCTGATTGTTTTTAGGTTCACTCAGCAATGTTATACATATTTCCACACACATTTACGTATAAATTTAGCATCAACATAAGACATTGTTATCATCACGTTTATTTAAAACACGTCAAAAGAAGAAATGAGGTCTGTTCAAACAACAACAACAACAGCAAAGGGAAAAAAGAAATTCTACTCATCAACTCGAGGGATGTCACGTATGCAGGGGTAAGGAGGAACACTTTTGAAAACTACCTCTTCAGGTACCACATGTATGTGTGCCTGGTGATGTTCAGACACTGCGCCATTAACAATGCTTTGTATCACAACTGTATTAGTCTTAACCATCTTTACTCGGTAAGGACCCAAATACGCAGGCTCTAGTTTGTGTTTCCTAGGTTGTAATTGTTTCAAATACACACGATCGCCCAAAAATACTTTTACCGGTGCAGTTTTGAACCGATCATCATACTTTGAGCTGTGATTTTCATTAGCTCTCTTCAAAAACCTTTCAGTGGTGTTCATTACCCTCCTCAATAAATCTAATAAATATACACAGTATTGCTCAGTTGAATAATTTGTCAACTGTTGCGAATTAATGAGAACCGTATATGGTAACACAGGATCCTGTCCACACACTAAAAAGAAAGGCGTGTCCCTAAGCGAAGCATCATATGCAATGTTCAAAGCTAGCTCAGCTGTAGGAAGCATGGCGTGCCAAAGAAATGGGGACATCAGCCACTAAGTAATGCAAAATTCGCACTACTTCCTTATTATGCAACTCTACTAAGCCATTTGCTGAAGGCCTATATGCGGTCACTGGAAAGTGTTCAGTTTTCATCAAGTCCAAGACCGATTTCACCACTTTATTTATAAACTCAAGACCATTATCACTTATCAAAATTTTTGGGCAACCAAACCTAGTAATGAAAGAGCACAGCGCCTGGGTTAATGAATTTGCATATTTATCCAACACTGCGTAAGTATGAGTGTACCGAGTAAATGCATCCACAAATACACATATATACTTATGTTGTGTTAACCCAGTAGGAAATGGTCCTACTTCATTCATATGCACTCTATAAAATTTGATGGGAACAATCGTCCACTTTCTGGCTTCCTGTACAGTGTTCTTATGTCCTTTGAAACAGTTACAAGCATGTCAACCTTGTATATAATACTCTATAAACTTTTTCATTCCTAATCAAAAGAAGTATTCACATG
>NC_090742.1:137675847-137683347 GCF_036898095.1 Palaemon carinicauda
AGTATTATAAAGATTTAAACCATTATGGCAATAAGGTATAATAAGGTAATGAATATCAAAATATTTCTTACCATATATCTATTTATCTGATATGTGTATATATACATACATCAATACATAACACACATATATATATATATATATTCATATATATATATATATATATATATATATATATATATATATATATATATATATGTATATATATATATATATACATATATATATATATATATATATATATATATATATATATATATGTGTGTGTGTGTGTGTATGTATGTATGTATGTGTGTAATCTTGTTTATCGTTTATCAGAAACTTTTTCTCATTAATATATTTGAAGTTGTTACTTTCAAATCTTAAACTTTGGGGATAACCAACTAATGCATATTTCCAAGTCTGATTAGAATACTAGTATTTAAATTTAAATTCAAATCAACATATAAAAACAATAACAGCTGAGTACTAGGTTTGTGATTCATGGCTATGTATGATAATTTGCTCAATAACACACACGTCTTTCCTACCATCAACTATTGTGCCATATTTTTATTCTTATATTGAATATACACTACCTTGCGTTTAAAACGCACAAATGGTAATTCATGTGTTAAGTGCACCTACCAGATCCAGTTTTGGAAACTATGCCATTAAATCTAATTAAAACTTCACCTTCATACTTATCCACCTATGAAATTAGGAGTGACATATGTTGAGTTCGGCTATTGTGTACATTTTCCTGTACGAATTCCGGGCTTATTATACATAATCAAAATTATATTTGAAATTTTTATCAACTCTCTCTCTCTCTCTCTCTCTCTCTCTCTCTCTCTCTCTCTCTCTCTCTCTCTCATTTTCATTATTTTTTTTCTATTTACCATCCACATCAGGTATTGCAAAAGAATCGGTAAATGAAGTACAGTACATAAAAGGTGAGACCTTTTCTTGACAGCTTAGTTAGTCAAAAGCAAGTAGGTTACTCGAGAATATGCGCTTTCAAGTTGCTGAGAATCCCTATTTCTATGTTTTCTTGAAGATTTAAAGATTTAAAGGCCACTCATGAATGGCAGAGGCAACGGACAGTGACATTGCCTATCAAGCAGGATAATGCCCAAGAGACTGATCATATATACTTTCCCCCCAAGCTAGGACCAAGAAGGGCCAGGCAATGGTTGTTGATGACTCAGCAGATATACCTACAGTATAGGCTCCCCAAAAACCCTTATCCAAAGCTTACAAGGATAGTGAGGTTGCAGCGACCAAAGAAACTAACGAGTTTTAGCGGCACTTGAATCCCAGTCTGCCATTCACCGGTCAGGGACGTTACCACATCGGTCACCAGAGCGATGGTAGGAACCGTTTTATGCATTTTCTTTAATCATTTCATAGAATGCCATTAGGTTGCCTTATCAGCGTGACTAATTTCTGGCAAAAACCTGCTCAGAGATAAGATGGTTTCATGACGTCAAGTTGAGAACTCTGTTATAATTCCTATCGAATGTTATTTCATGCATTCTAGTAAAGTCATCTTGAAAAGTTAGAAACAAAATCGTATGAAATATCGTTTCAGGTCTTTGTTTGTAACACTTAAAACTCGCACTCAAGTACAGTTGGACACAGGAATTCCTGACATACCACGCTCTGAAGGAGCGCATCATGTCACACCCTTACTGCGCGGCGAGTAACCAATCAGATAAGTGTAGGGAGAGATGGCATGCGTTGTCGGCAGTGCTACTTAAAGCAATTCTCCGCTCAGTGATGACAGCATGCACTTCGTCAGAGCAAGGTGTGCCAGGAACTCATGTGTCCAACTGTATATACACAAAAAGAAAGACAGAAATTGATAAAGTTGGAAAGATGTTGTAGTATTAGCATTAGAATGTAATGTACGTGTATTTCATACACGCTCATACATTGTAATGCGACTGCCCTTGCATGTTTCATATTGTTAAAGTTTTCATGTCAATGTTATCCTCAACCGTTTGTATAGAAGCTTGTTATGCCCCATTAATAAACCAGCCATGCCCAGACCATCTGTCTGTTAAGACCTAGTCGCCGATTGCCACTAGAAGAAGACGCTGATCACTAAGAACTTCTTCCTTATCTTAATAATATTCAGTCTCAGGTCTTTCAATTTCATAGAAGAAACTTTTATCCATGTTGAACTTTGTTGTGAAAACTGAATATTGAAATATTGATCATTGCATTTAAACACAGAAAGAAATTAATTACAATATTATATTTGAAAAATTTGTCAACTGGTTTTCAGTCTTCAAGTAATTATTGACTTCTTTTGGAGAGGTAGGAGAGTTTCGGCCTTAAATTTTCAATATTTGTTTTCATTCAATTGGGTGAATTTTGAAATAAATCATTACTGTCAAATATCAATTTTCATCTATTGGTAATAAATCAACCTTTTATATTTGTTTTAAGCATCATCTCAAATATATTATTATATGCAAATACAAGCATTATGCAGACCTATTTCTACGTATTCTGTAACATGAATAAATATTAAATATCTTTCCCTAAAACAAAAAACCTAAGGGCTATTCATATTACAATTGAATAAAGCAACTCTTCCTTCCTACACTCGTGTATAGTTATTATACTTTCTGGTCTGCCATCTCTACGTATATTTCAACCTTATATGATCGTATCTCTGTAAGGAAATTTTACATTTTCCTTGGGAAACGTTTTTGTCCGACTCTTGAGGCTATATATGCCTTCCTTTTGCAGACATACATGTCCTACATTCTGCGCATATCTTTCCCCATAAACAAGTGTGCTCCGTCTAGTGTTAAATTATTTCATGAATATTTATACACACTATCTCAGGACTCTTCCCCATGCTGACATTACTCTTCCAGGAGTTTCGCTTATATTTCCCATACATTTTTGATACATGAAAACGTGATTTATCAGCTATAAATATACCAAATCTAGGAGAGTCATAGTTCTCCAAAGAAAAGATAGATATATTTTTGTTTAAAAAGATTTTTCCAGCAAAGACGATCTTTCGTACACACCCACAGTATTCTCTAATTCAAGCTAGAGAAAAGAGTTTATAGATTAAAAATATTTTTTTTCATTTTGATCAAAGAAATAAGTTTATGTATAGTAATATTGTAAATACGCTAATCTAACTCTTAATATGCATAGAGTGTGAAGTAGAATTCCAGGCTAAATATATTTATCTTCTATTTTATATCTACTTAACATTTTGGTCTCTATAATAGAAACACGAAATTGGATTTGTTATTGTCTAGCAATAGTAAGACTTCCTTTTACTTATATGAGTTATAACGACGAACACGCAAAAAAATATTGGAATTAATTTCCGTAGCATTCACAAGACCTTAACACCAGCAACATCAGAAATGGTGGAGGTTTTATATTTTCTATTCGTTGCCGGGAAATTCTCTTGTCCGTGATTTTTTTTACCCATGATAGATTAATATCCATAACGAAAGAGGAAATGGAAACAGGACAGGTAGGAATTAGTTGTCAAAGGATAGATTGGCGCATGAGAGGATAGGAATTTGGATATCACGAAATATTCTACGATTCGAACACTGACTGAAAAAGTCTGGAAATTACGATATATTCATAGGAAACTGGAAGTTATTACTAATATTGAAAGGTGGCCAACAAAGAAGGAAACTGAGGTGGAATTTTCGATATTACATTTCGATGAAAACTATGATCCAAAACTTTCATTCCTCTTGCTTGAGGGTACACTCGGGTACGCTATTCTATCTCATTTCTCTTCCTCTGGGTTTGTTGATGATTTTATAGTTTATTTAGGAAATATTTACCTTAATGTTTTTACTGTTCTTGAAATGCTTTATTTTTCCTTGTTTCCTTTCCTCACAGGGTTATTTTCCCTGTTGGAGCCACTGGGCTTATAAAATCCTACTTTTCCAACTAGGGATTTAGCTTAGCAAGTAATAATAATAATAATAATAATAATAATAATAATAATAATAATAATAATAATAATAATAATAATAATAATAATAATAATAATACCTTAGGTAATTTATAAATAATAAAGTTTGAACCTGCTATCTGAGTACCTACAGTACCAAAACCCAATTTCTTTACTTCGTTACCTTCACAGGATTATTATTATTATTATTATTATTATTATTATTATTATTATTATTATTATTATTATTATTACTAGCCAAGCTACAACCCTACTGGGAAAAGCAAGAAGCTATAAGCCCAAGGGCTCCAATAGGGAAAAATAGCCCAGTGACGAAAGGAAATAAATAAATGATGAATATAAATTAATAATACATCATTCTAAAAACAGTAACAGCGTCAAAACAGATATGTCCTGTATAAACCATTAACAATGTCAAAAACCGATATGTCATATATTTACTATAAAAAGACTCAAGTCAGCCTGGTCAACTAGAAAACATTTGCTCCAACTTTGAACTTTTGAAGTTCAACTGATTCAACTACCCGATTAGGAAGATCATTCCACAACTTAGTAACAGCTGGAATAATACTTTTAGAATACTGTGTAGTATTGAGCCTCATGATGGAGAAGCCATGGCCATTAGAATTAACTGCCCGCCTAGTATTACGAACAGGAAAGAATTGTCCAGGGAGATCTGAATGTAAAAGATGGCCAGAGTTATGAAAAATCTTATACAACATGCATAATGAACTAATTGAACGACAGTGCCAAAGATTAATATCTAGATCAGGAATAGTCTTTCCAACCCTTCAAGTGTGAGACCTCGAACGACAACCTGTGGAGCTTGCTAACTCGTTTAATGGAGGCCAAGGCTAGGAGGAACACCATTTTAAGGGTAAGGTCTTTATCATGAATATCCCTGAGCGGTTCGAATGGTGGCTTAGATAGGACCTTGAGAACTCTGGCTACGTCCCATTGCAGTACCCTAGAGGAGCGGGGAGAACAAGATTGCTCAAAACTCCTGATGAGCATAGAGATTTGCCGAGAGGCCGCTAGGTCGAGTCCCTTGAGGAGAAAGACTTGGCCCAGCACGGTTCGAACTCCCTTGATAGCTGGGATAGAAACACCCAGGTCGTCCTTCAGGTGGACCAGGAAGTCTTCGATCTTGTGCATAGATGCGTCCAACGGTCTCAGGTTCCGGGAGGCGCACCACTTTACGAATGTAGCCCATTTCGCCTGGTAGACCATGACTGAGGATTTCCTCAGATAACCACTCATCCTCGCGGCAGTCTTTGACGAGTACCCTTCCTTCCTCAGCAGACGCTCGATAACCTCCACACGTGTAGAAGGAGGGACCAAGGGTTTTTGTGAAACTTCCTGAAGTGGGGCTGACGAAGAAGGTATTCCCTGTCTGTCAGCGGCCACGGCGGGAAGTAAGCTAACTCCTTCAGGTCTGCGAACCACTCTCTCTCCAGCCACCAGGGCGCTACCAAAGTCATCTACATGTTCCTTGACCGTCTGACTCTGTTGAGGACCTGTCTGAGGGTCCCGAAGGGTGGGAAGGCATACACGTCGAGTCCGTCCCACGGGGGCTGGAAGACGTCCTCGACGCTGCTGCTGCATCTGAAACTGGAGAACAGAATACGGGGAGCTGGGCGTTGAGCCTCGTGGCAAACAGGTCTATCACCGGCGACCCCCACTTGTGGAGGATTGCCTGGGCCACCTTCGGGTGTAGAGACCATTCTGACCCTACCACCTGACCTACCCTGCTGGGGCCGTTGGCTAAGATGTTCTTCTTCCCTGGAATGAATCTGGCCGTTACTCCGATGTGCTCCTTCTCGGCCCATTCCAGGATCCTTGATGTGAGGTCGCACAACTCCCTTGACTTGAGTCCTCCCTGTTTCTTCACGTAGGCTACCACGATGGTGTTGTCGCACATGAGAGCCACCGTGTTTCCTCGGAGACGATGAACGAACCTTATGAGTGCTCTCTGGACCGCTAACAGCTCAAGTACGTTTATGTGCAAGGCCCTCTCCTCCGGGGACCATTTTCCCTTTGCTGTTTCTTCGAGGAGATGGGCTCCCCACCCCTCCTTCGACGCGTCTGTGAAGAGCAACTTCTCTGGAGGTGCGGTCGCGAATGGCATTCCTTTCAAGGTGTTCGTCCTTAGTTTGAGCCTTCCCTGAGGGACCAACTTCTCCAATAATACTAGGTGGCCCACTAGTCTCTGCCAGTCCTTGGCTCTCCATAGTACGTCTGTTAGGAAGGGGTGAAGTCCCTGATCCAGTTTGTCGAGCCTCTCTACGGCGGGGAATGCTTTCCCCAACTTGGAGTCCAGGACCATCCCCAGGTATGTTATCCTGGTGGAGGGAACTAACTGTGACTTTTCCATGTTGATGGTGATCCCCAAGTCCCTGCAGAACCGTAACACTTTCGCGCCTTGCTCCTTCAATACTGCCTCTGAGGCTGAAAGAAGCAACCAGTCGTCTAGGTAGCGGATCAGTCTGTTCCCCTGCTTGTGGGCCCAGGCTGACACTGCGGTGAACACCCTCGTGAACACCTGCGGGGCTGTCGACAGGCCGAAGCATAGGGTCCTGAATTGCAGAGTCTGGAAACCCCACTTCACTCTGAGGAACTTCCTGCTGGAGGGGTGGACAGGGATCTGAAAATATGCATCCTTGAGGTCCAGGGACATCATGAAATCCCCTTCCCTCAAGGCTGCCAGCACTGACTTCGGTGTGTTCATCTTGAAGTCCATCTTGCTGATGACCTTGTTGAGAGCCGAAAGGTCGATGACCAGTCTCCAACACCCTGTCGCCTTCTCCACCAGGAAGAGCCTGCTGTAGAACCCCGGGGACGAGTCCTTGATTGGTTCTAGCGCTCCCTTTTTCAGCATGGCTGACACCTCCTCTTGTAGTGCTGCCTTCTTCAAGGGGTCCTTGGGTGCCAGCCATTCTGCCGTTGATCGGGAATCAGAGGGGTCGGTTCCGTCAGGAAGGGAATCCTGTATCCCTCCCTCAGGACCGTTATGGACCACGGATCCGCCCCGTTGTCTCCCCATGCTTGCCAATAACGTTTAAGCCATTCCCTTACCTGAGGCTTTGGCAGGAGTAGGGGTCCTCTCTCCCTACCTCCTTCTGGAGGCGCTGCTAGAACGGCCTCTCCTGGAGCTGGAGTATTTTGGCCTAAAGGAGGCCTGAGGGGTAGTACTTCCTCTACGGGAGGGCTGCGAGGATTATTGCCAGGACGACGAAGACGAATCTCTTCTTGTCGGGGCCGTAGAAGGGTGGGGTCCGTCTGGCGCAACCCTTTAATGAGCGGGACGTCTCACTGCAGGGAGTCTAGGTATATATATATATATATATATATATATATATATATATATATATATATATATATACATATATATATATATATATATATATATATATATATATGTATATATATATATATATATATATATATATATATATATTCCTTTATACATACATAACTGTATGTAGCCTATAATATATATATGTATATATATAAGTATATATATATATATATATATATATATATAT
>NC_090742.1:137695847-137698347 GCF_036898095.1 Palaemon carinicauda
CGCTTAAAATATGAGTCTGAAAGAGGAAGCCCCATTTATAACAAAATATCGGTATTGTCAAGACGTAACCACTGTACAGTGGATAGATATCCTAACATACATCATAAATAAAGCTTGTTATCAAAGAATAAGAATTCTTCTAGCTTTTCTAACGTCTCTAAAAATGAATTGGAAAAACTAAGATCACAATTTTTATTCAGTAATTGCACACAGGATTAATTCGTAAAAACATTAGTTGGCAGTGAACGCTATCCAACAGTATGGTTGATATACACTGATGAAAGCATACAAAATTCGTATTGAACGTATTTGCCTGACATATTAGTTTTTAGCATAGAAATAGATAACACCCACAAGCGTATCCAAGTGGGTGTGGTCGCCACCCCCCATCCTCCTTCAAAAAAAAAAAAAAAATATTGACTTAATACATTTTAAATTTCAGGAAATTGGCTTTTATATGAAAGTCATACCTTCAATAGTATTTTTTCCTTAGCAACTTTTCGTTTGCCTAGTTCGAGAGTTTTTTAAACACTGAAGTTCCTGAAATATATATATAGTTTTTCTATAGACATATAATTTTTTTTATTACGCTAAGTATATTTTTCTTGTACATGTCGGCTATTTGTCGGTCCATTTCACAATATTCAGTCGCAGCATCAAATTTATTTATTAGAATCCACTCACCTTACAAGTTGCTTTGATATTAGGTAAGCTGTACCAATCATTTGGGACTAACAATTATATCTCTAAGTTGGCCTTCCATACTCTCTCTCTCTCTCTCTCTCTCTCTCTCTCTCTCTCTCTCTCTCTCTCTCTCTCTCTCTCTCTCTCTCTCTCTCTCTCTCTCAGTTAATAGAGGCATTCAAAATTCTTAAAGGATTAACAAATGTAGAGGTAAGGGATACGAACTGGAGTTAAAAAGATACACCACTCATTGTGGCAATTTCTTTACATACAAAATAGCAAATACTTGGAATAGACTTCCAGCGGATGTAATAAACAGTAACATGGTAAACGACTTCAAGAATAAGTTAGACAAGATCATAAGAGCTCCCTGAATGCTTAAAGTAAATCGCTCTATCAAAGAGCAAGTGGAGTCTACACAGTTGGACTAAAAAGTCTTTAAGACATCCAAAATCCTCATAATTCCTTGTAACTCTCTCTCTCTCCTCTCTCTCTCTCTCTCTCTCTCTCTCTCTCTCTCTCTCTCTCTCTCTCTCTCTCTCTCTCTTATGAGAGGCCTCATTGGGAAATTGGAGATTATTCATCAATAGAACAAAAAAATCTATGAAACTTCACTCATTTTTACATATACAATTTCTCTGGCTTTATCTTACATTATCCTCCATGCTTTATAACGTCAGTGATCTTGGAAAAAGAGCCTTTAACATCTTTCATAATATTGAGCTAAGGACATTTTTGAGATACCATTTCCTGGAGGGGTCTTGGTAAAGCGTTATAGCTCTGGATAATTCTGAGAAAAGTGAAAGGGGAAATTTGCAATACAATATCCCTCTCTCTCTCTCTCTCTCTCTCTCTCTCTCTCTCTCTCTCTCTCTCTCTCTCTCTCTCTCTCTCTCTCTCTCTCTCTGACATAATTATTATTTGCAAATCGATATAAATTAAAAGCATTAGAATTTTGCGAAAGTTCCAGACAATCTTTGTGATATGAGAATGTTCAAGCTGCAATTTTATAAACAATGTTTTCTTAACAAATAAGAAAAATTACAGATAAATTTTGATTAAATGATTTCATTCAAGAAAATGCTGGAATGAAAATGGTTGATCATATAGACATAGAAATACTTTAATGTTTTTAACTACCATTTAAACAAATTTTGTGTTTGGTATATTGTGTACCATTGAATTCTGAAAATACTTCAGAATATGTAATCATACATGTTACATAATCAAAGCAATACTGAAAATAAATATAAACTTATTTGCTTTCGTCTGAACCTTAAAATCATCCAAAGAAAATCTTAGAACAGGAGAAGTTTCTATTTTCATTTTATCTTCTAATCAATCATTTAAATCTTCCGACAATTCAAATTTTTTAAACTTTCAATATTTTCCCGGTCCGCATTTCCATCCCAACAACGTAATTGAAAAACTTATTAGCGCCGGAAATCGTAAACATCAAACGAGCGCAAGCAGAGGAGTTTTAGAACGGCCGCCCAAAATGCGGGAGGTCAAAGGAACAATAAAACGTTCTGCCCAGAAGTTTCGTCCAGAGAAATGTATCCCTCGGGACGTTAGCCTCCGCTGCACGTTGCTGACTCGGTGCTCCTCTTCCAAAAAAGATTTAATCTTGGCCCTCTTTCGGCCGGAAACACTTATATTGTTATCTGGTCCTCTGATAACCGCTTAAGTTTAGAAGGACATCTTGCGATGTCAAACGCGTTTGACAAAAATTATGCTTTGTGACGTTTGTGTGCGCCATTTGACTGGAACTGACGTTGACTTGGGTTTTGTGTGTTTGTGTGTGTGAGTGTGTGTG
>NC_090742.1:137708347-137720847 GCF_036898095.1 Palaemon carinicauda
AAGAGACCTCATGGGCTATACACATGGATTGATCAACTGAACATTTCATAAATTGAAAGTTTATGTCAATACAAACAATAACTGTCTTATGCGAGTATGCGAATATTAGCAAACCATAATGTCATTAGACCATATCTAAATTTTCTATATATATATATATATATATATATATATATATATATATATATATATACACATACACACACACACACACACATATATATATATATATATATTATATATATATGTAATTAGTTGTCGCTCATTTTTGTATGAATCGGGAATTGCTCAAAATTGAAAACGAGATGTACTGCAACTCTTGGGATATTTTTATCTGATGGTCCAGCACTTTGCTGCAGTAGAGGGGCTTGAGTGTCCCAATGATGGGCTGGGCAATGGCGGTGGGGTAGTTTATCCACCCTGGCAGGCTCAACCATACCGCTAAGGCCAGTTCTGAGAGACCAGACCAAGACTGGACCCCTATAGGCCTTCTTTTTTTTAAGATAGGCAAAGGCTAGGAGAAGGAAAACTCCAAAATCAAACCAAACAAGACCCCAACGGCGGAGCTTCCCAGCACCGGCGGAAGAGGGCAATGCCTGTCGGGCAGGCAACAAGGCGGGCCTTGACATAACAAGAACCCGGCAGCCCGATGCAACCAATATCGGAGAAGCCGCCTGTCTCATATGTCTTGAGCCGCGGTGAAAATGATGTGGGCCAAGTGTGTGTGCGTGGCCGTTGCAAAGCCACGACCACCCAAAACAATATACCCAGCTACTGGCATTCTGTCGTTTCCTCCACCCTTCTTCATCTCTTTCTCACCATCATCATCATCATCACCACCAGCAAGTCCTGAGGCGACAGCACCGTGGGTGAAGGGGGCAGGCCTGGATAGCTGGAAGCCCTTAGCCCACGACTGCACTCAGGCGGCAAGTCTAAGATTCAGTCGCTCTCTGGTGACGGTGCCGTGACACCAGAGTTCGGCAGCTGGACCCGTGACTGGGCTGGCCTATTGAGGACACCGCAGCCCACCCCACATGGGGAGGCCCCTAGAAAAGGTGGGGTAAACATCGGACACGGCAAACCCGTCTGGTCAGCTCACCGCGGCTGGCGGACATCCCACTAATGCGGTCGAAATAACAAGAAAAAAATATTAACCTTAGGTGCGTGGAACATCCGCACCCTCCAAGACGTGACGAACACCAACCGCCCGGAACGACGTACAGCCCTCGTCTGCAAGGAGCTAGCTCGCTTCAATGTTGATGTGGCGGCTCTTAGCGAGACCAGACTACCCGAAGAGGGCAACATCAGGGAAGCTGGAACAGGCTACACCATCTTCTGGAAAGGCAAGGCCCTAGAGGAGCCTCGCATCCACGGTGTCGGCTTCGCCATCCGTTCCCAGCTAGTGCAGCAGCACAACCTAGCTCCCAAGGCCATCAGTGAGCGCCTGATGACTGTCCGCATCCCCATCACGCGGGACAGACATCTCACCCTGATCTCTGTCTACGCCCCGACTATGACCTCAACCGATGATAACAAAGCTGCCTTCTACACCCAGCTCGACCGCACCATCCGGGCAGTGCCCGCCAATGACAAGCTCGTTGTGCTTGGCGACTTTAATGCCCGAGTAGGCAAAGACCATCGCCTGTGGGAGGGAACCATCGGCCGCCATGGCATTGGAAATTGCAACGCCAATGGCCAACTTCTACTGGGTCTGTGTGCAGAACACCAACTTGTGGTAACCAACACCATCTTCCAGTTACCAAAGCGACAAAAGACCACATGGAGACACCCACGGTCTAAACACTGGCACACCCTGGACTACGTCCTGACCAGAGCCAGAGATCGAGGAGACGTCCGCATCACCCGATCCATGCCCGGAGCGGACGACTGCTGGACGGACCACAGACTCCTCATCTCCCGACTCTCCGTGACGACCCTACGACCACCCAGAAGGGCACCTGACAGCGTACCACACCAACGCTTTGATTGTAGTAAGCTCCGCAACCCACAGGTGGCACAGAACTACAAGGAGGCCTGCGAACAATACCTCGCAGACCCTGTGGGTCAGGCCACTGTTGAGCACCACTGGATCACCCTCAGAAACGCCATGGCCCGTGCCGCGGAGGAAACACTAGGCTACACCACCAAGAAACGGCAGGATTGGTTTGATGAGAATGATGCTACCATCTCTCTTCTCATTGAAACCAAACGACAAGCACGCCTGACTTTGGAAAACCAACCAACAGCAGCTAACAAATGTGCTCACAAGGTGGCTGAAGCTGGTTGCCAGAGAGGTATCCGTGAAGCCCAGAACATCTGGTGGCAAAGAAAAGCTGCAGAAATACAGAGTTTCGCTGACCAACGTGACCTGCGCAGATTCTATGCAGCAACAAAGGAAATATTCGGTCCCACACGGTCATCAGTGGGCAGCCTGAAGGACGCGGATGGGGCCACGACCATCACCGACAGCGAGGGCATCCTGGCCAGGTGGAGGTCTCACTTTGAGAACCTCCTCAATGACCAAGCAGACACCCCAGACGATCTCCTGCAAATGACCCCGCAGCATCCCGTCCATCACTGGATGGCACTACCACCCTCCATCCATGACTTCAACAAGGCCCAGCAGCGCATGAAGCCCGGCAAAGCCCCAGGGCCAGACAACATCCCGTTGGAGCTCCTCACTCACGGTGGCCCCGGCTTTAGGAACCGTTTGATGCTCCTTATACTGAAAATATGGGAGACCAAGACCACCCCCCCCCCCCCCCCAGTGATTTCCGCGATGCAAACATCAGTACCATCTTCAAGAAGGGAGACAGGGAGAACTGTAACAACTACCGGGGAATATCACTACTAAGTATCGCGAGTAAGATTTTCGCTCGGATTCTCCTTGACCGCCTCCTTATTCTCGCAGAAGACGTCCTTCCAGAGTCCCAGTGCGGCTTTCGACCTTCCCGCGGGACCATACACATGATCTTCTGTGCGCGACAACTACAAGAGAAGAGCCTCGAACAACAACAGCCCATAATGTTCATCTTCTGGGATTTGAAAAAGGCCTTCGACAAAGTACCTCGACCTGCCATGTGGGCTGTCCTCAAAAGATATGGCTGCCCACCCGATTTTGTCAAGCTGGTGCGTGCCCTCCATGACGGAATGGTTGGGAGAGTCTGCCACCAGAACTCTCTTTCAGACCCATTCCCCATCAACGGCAGCCTGAAGCAGGGCTGTGTTCTGGCCCCGACGTGTTTCTCGCTATACACCGCAGCAATGCTCAACGAGATTCCTCCAGACACACTCTCAGTCTACCTACGTTTCCGCATGGATGGAGGCGCTTTCAACCTCGCTAGACTCCGCGCCAGAACCAAGACCACCTTGTGTGCAGTGCGAGAACTGCAGTATGCTGATGACAATGCCACCCCAGGTCAGACGGCAGAGGACCTGCAGTCGTTAGCTGATGCATACAACTCTGCTTACGAACGTTTTGGGATGCAAGTCAACTCAGACAAAACCAAGACCCTCGTCCAACATCCACCAGGACTGATGCTCCCCAACTTCAATACCACAGTGAATGACCAACCGTTAGAACAGGTGGACCAGTTCTCCTACCTAGGGAGCATCCTAACATCAACTCCCACAAGCAAAAAGGACGTGGAGAACAGGATCAGGGCAGCCCACTCCGCCTTTGGCCGACTCAACTGCCGCATATTTAACAACCACGCACTGACAATAACCACCAAAATAATGGTGTTCAGGGCAGTAGTCCTCTCCACGCTCCTGTATGCATGTGAAACATGGACGCTATATAAAAACGATATTAAAAACCTAGAACGCTTCCAACAAATGAAACTGAGGCAGATCTTGAAAATCCCTTGGGAGAGCAACACCACCAACATTGAAGTCTTAGAACGTGCCTCGCTGACTAGCGTGGAGGCCACCATCATCCACCACCGCCTCCGCTGGATAGGACACGTGCATAGGATGGATCCATCTACGCTCCCAAAGAAAATATTCCACGGAGAACTGACCAAGGGCACCAGACCACGAGGAGCCCCGAAAATGCGCTATAAAGATCAACTAAAGCGCACCCTGGCTCTAACTGACATCGATCCTTCCTCATGGGAAGAAACAGCCAGGGACAGGAAAACCTGGAGGAGTACAGTACACCATTGCACCGTGGACTTCGAGGAGAGGAGGAGACAAAATGAGGAGGCTAGGAGGAGAAGGAGGAGAGAGCGATTAGAACAGCCCCGCCCACCACCTACCCTCCCTTGTGAACACTGTCCGCGACTCTTCCACCACAGACTAGGACTTAACAGCCACATCAGGCATAAGCACCCACCCCACAGATAGGAGGCTGATGGCTAACGACAGAACCCAATACTCGGACACGAGTGGGCGCCGACGACGATATATATATATATATATATATATATATATATATATATATATATATATATATATATATATATATATATATATATATATATATATATATTTTTTGGGCTCAAGCCATGTCGTCCTGATGGAAGTTCCTATAGGGTAGCTTCCTAGGGTATATTACAACTACGGCGATATTCCCAGAGAATTTACCTTAAGGTACCAGAATTCTAACTCCTGGAGCGAATATCCCTCCTGAAAGGGATATCGCGACATATCAGAGAACGTATTCTTGACACGCCACATGGCAATCTGCACCCTGACAGAGATTTCGTCTCGTAGGGGCAATTGGCAAGAAACGAATTCGGGAAAGAAAAAGGGGGGAGCCGCTCCCAAGGCTCCTTATCTCTCGTTTCGTAAGCGTGCCTGGCGCCAATCCTGGCGCCATCTGCATTCCTTTTTGCGTAGCTTAACAACTCGGTGGTTTTTCCTGTGTTTCTCGCAAATCTTGGATTTATTCTGCTTTTCATGGCTTCTCTTACTTCGTCGACCTCTGATAAGTTGAGTACCATGTCTTTTATGTATAAATGTAGGCTCTTGGTAAATTTTTGAGTGATTAATAGGATTAATCTTTGTTACAAGAGCCGTAGCCTACCGGAGGCATCATGGACGCTGTCGCTCGCTAGGCATAAGTTTAGTTAGTCAGAGCGACATTCCCGGTTGTTTTGCTTTAATAAATTTTAGCTATTTAGCATTACATAGGATTTCCTTTCGTGCTTAGTATTATTTTGGCGAAGTATTCGCCATTCTGGCCTACACTAGGCCATGTAGCCTAGTCGTTTGGTCCTAGTACTTCATGCATGATTTTGGTTTTTCCGAGTGTATTAAAATTTTATTGAAGCTTTAGGCTATGTTTTATACATTTAAGATTGTGTGGAATATTTCCAAGATAGTATACGAGTGAGTTTCGGTGATTTAGGTAATCGATTCTCTTGGTGCCTAGGCTAAGTTGCTTATGGAGCCTTAGTATACTTTCTCATACTCCCCGGTTGCTTTCTTTTCTTCGGAGAAGGTATGCAATCCCTTTCCCTCTATTTAAGCCTTGGGCTTATCCCTAAGTGGTTTATCTGAATTAATTTTTGATAAAACTATACTGGGGTGTTACTGTACCTTCCTGTTCCAGTAAGTCTGGTTCAAAGAGGGACAGAACAACAGAGTTTTTTAGTCTGAGTCTGTGTTTGTCTGGCTTGGGGTAGAGTCTCCCTCGCTGGCCTGACACAGACAAAGGTGGCTTAGCCTCCTTAGGTCACTACCGAAGGTTTCTGTGTATATGATTCCTTCTTTTGTGATCTACCAGACTAGTCCTTGTTGCTGTTCTCGGGGAGGATAAGTTTCTTTCCCTGGGAGTAGCAACACCTTCCTTGCTTTGGTGCTCTGGGAGCTGGCAAGTATTGCTGGCCTCCCCCCTTGGATCTCCCTTAGGCTGAGATAAGTTTCTTGGCTGCGGGGGATCCGTCACTAAAGCAAGGTTGGTAGGACCCTCTTTTGTCCCTTCCCCCTCTATCTCCGTAATGGCCTAGCCATTACAGTACTGTACGTCGTTCTACATCTGGACCTAGAATAGGTTAGGATGTGAAATTTACTCAGCCCCTTGCCGGCCGGCAGAGCTGCCGGCTGGCAAGGGTCTTATATTTTGAGTGCTGCCCGGACCTCCCTTGGTCCCTCATCCATGCCTGCCTGTAGAGCCAGACGGCATTGGTCAGGAAGCCTGAATTAGATTCTCCCCTTCCTTATATGCACTCTTTCGGATTGCCGGGCTTGGAGGTAGTGTACACTCTTACCCTGGCATCCATCCTATTTTTCTCCTAGTGCTGTACCCGACCCGGCTGCCGGCCTATGAGGCCGGCAGCCGGGTGGGTGTAGTCCTCTGGTTCTTTTGCTGCCGGCTAGCATCGGTCCTGTACCTTTGCCGGCCGGCTAATGTCAGCCCTTGTCTGCCGGTCACCAAGAGTGTGGCCGGCAGCTGGGTACTACCTTGTGTAGTTGCCGGCCGGCAGTCATTGCCGGCCGGCATTGGCTGTTGCCGGCCGGCACTTACTGCCGGCCGGCACATGCATTTGAACCAGCGTTCTGCCGCCTTATAGCTGTTAAGTAGTATACTTTAAAGCTAGTCATGGTGTTGCCGGCCGGCACGTAACCTCCTATACTGTACCAGTATTCTTCAGTATAACATATACTGTAAGAAGAAAACTATAGTATGGGTTTTGGTACAGCACTGTGTGTTCTAACACTTTTGTGTTTTCTTGCACAAGTCCTTTGCTGTTGCCCTACAGATAGGAAAGTGAGTTCTTTCCTGTCTATTATCCAGGATTTTAAAATCATTGCTTAGGTGTGAGCTCCACCTGTTTCCTCTGGAAACTTTGCATTGGTTACTCTAGAAGAGATTAACCATTTGATTTTATTATCTGGAAGGCTGCAACAATGGGTTGTGAGGGAAACACAAGTGTGTGTCTTTCCTCTCTGAATTGTTATGCTATACTATGCATATCCAGTGATACATAGTTCACTTGATACTCATGGAAATTTCTTCTCTTTACAGGAGGACCTTCCGAAGTGCGGAAATGTTTTCTGCAACGTCTGCATCAAGAATCTCTGCGGACATGAGTTTTGTAGGAGACACGCAGCATGCGCTGTCTCCAAGGATGATCTCCAGTATTGGGACCCTCAGGTATGTACTGTGTGCACTAACCTGATTACTGAGGCCTTTGATTCCCCTAGGATGGCGGAATCAAGGGATATAGCAAGGGAGAAGCTTCGTACCTGGGTAAGGGGTTTCCAAAAGAACACCTCTGGGCCTTATCTTCCAAGTGAGAAGATGAGGGCGTATCTTTTCCTAAGGCATCAGCTGATGCTGTGATTCCCCAGCCTCAAGAGGAGATCCCCCAAAGTCAGATCCAGGTGGATGCTAAATTCGCGGTCGCGATGCAAGACATCCAGTTAGATGACAAGATGTCTGACGTGGACGAGCGTTTGGAAGAAGACCTTCCTCCAGAAGGCCAGGATGAAGTTCAAGCCCCGGACGTCGTAGAGGAAGAGGTCGACGAGGTGTCGGTTACTCCGGTTCAGATTCCGGAGCCTATTCCCTCAACATCGGCCGGTCTCCCAGTAGAGCTGGGACAGGCCCTCTCTTCGATTGTTGGAATGATCCAACAAATGCAGAAGGAGAATCAGGAGAAGGCGGCTGCAATGGAACTGCGGATGCAGAGCCTTGCAGAATCACATGGGCCCCAGAAAAGGCTCAATGTGAAAGACCTTCCCTTGTGCTCAGATGCTAAACCATGTGTCTGGCTGAGGAAGGAACCAGCTTCAAAGGAGGAGCCAGAGCCGAAGGAGGTCATAGTGATGGACCATACTAAGGCTCAAGCTCTGCTTTCATCCTCGTTGAAAGAGAGGGGCTTCTCTAACTCAAAAGTAGCTGCATTGAGCAAGAAGCTCCCTTCCTTTGTGTCCTCTCCTGCTAGAGCCTTCCCCTTTTTACAGAAAGGGTTTGCGGCTGTACTAAAAGCAGTCGAGGCCGACAAGCCTTGCCCCTCCCTGGAGGAGTGTAAACCCTTGTCGCTGGCCCTACCTATGGACCACAAAGACTGGAAGGACGTCCATCTTACGTTCTCAGTTGGGAAGTTGGAGGCTGATATCGCCGGACGTCAGTTCGGCGAGGACCTCCCTAAGCTGTCTGACTTTCTCTTGCAGAGAGAGTTCGAGACAAAAGAAAGACTGGCTGCCTCAATGTCTCTTCAGACTACTCTTGAGACGATGGCAAGTGACCCCAAGGTCCATGAAATGTTCATGGTGGTGGCCAAGACTCATCTGGCCACAGTGACGAAGGATCTTTATGGCTTCGTCAAGGCGAGGAGAGCTTGTAGGGAGTTCGTGTTCACCTCGGCTACGGTGAGGCACGAGCCAAGGAAACTAATCTCCTCCAACATTTGGGGCAAAGACCTTTTCCCTACCGATTTGGTCAAAGAAGTAGTTGATAAGGCCGCCTTGGAGAAAAGAAACCTTCTCCAGAAGTGGGGCCTGGCTATCAAAAGAAAGTCTTCCCCGGATGAGGGTCCTCAACCAAAGAGGAAGACTATGGGGACTAGGCTACCGTCTCGGCCAGCCAAGC
Source organism: Palaemon carinicauda (assembly GCF_036898095.1). NCBI lineage: Eukaryota > Metazoa > Arthropoda > Malacostraca > Decapoda > Palaemonidae > Palaemon > Palaemon carinicauda. The sequence goes on from NC_090742.1 coordinate 137,716,890, forward strand.
CTTTTAGACAGCAACAGCAACTGCAATTGCCATTGCCTCCAGTGCCCCAGATTGTGGCACAAACCCCGACCACTTTTCAGTGGGTACCCCAGGCCGTGTCGACACAGTCCACGGCATTCACCCCATCGTTCGAAGGGCAGTCTACTTAATTTCGAGCAAAGCCTAGAGGGGCAGCCAGAGGCTCGTCTAGGCGCCCCTCAAGGGGAAGGGGATTCAGGGGTGGTCGTGGTCAGGGAGGCAAGACCTCGGGACGGCAGTCCAAGTGGGATGATACCGGTAGGAGGGAGACTTCTGAAATTTCGGGATCGGTGGACCTTCGATCCCTGGGCCCACAGCCTACTCAAGAATGGACTGGGCTGGAGCTGGTACAGCACTCCACCCCCTGGCCTTCGGGTTTTCCAACACTCCACCCCCGTTCTGGAGGAGTACGTTCAAGAACTGTTGGAGAAAAATGTGATCCAAAAGGTGAAGTCCATCAAATTCCAAGGGAGGCTGTTTTGTGTTCCCATGAAAGACTCGGAAAAGCTCAGAGTCATTCTGGACTTGTCGCCACTCAACAAATTCATAGTGTATTGCAAATTCAAGATGCTAACACTGCAACACATAAGGACCTTACTGCCCAAGAGGGCATATACCGTCTCTATAGACTTGTCAGATGCCTATTGGCACATTCCAATCAACCGTCGATTCTCCGCCTACCTAGGGTTCAGGCTACAACGAAGACTATACGCCTTCAGAGCCATGCCATTCGGGCTAAACATAGCCCCAAGGATTTTTACGAAGCTTGCGAGCGTAGCTCTCAAACAATTACGCCTAAAGGGAATTCAGGTAGTAGCCTACCTGGACGACTGGTTGGTGTGGGCAGCATCCGAGACAGAATGCTTGCAAGCTTCCAGTCAAGTGATCTAGTTCCTAGAGTACCTAGGTTTCAAGATCAACAGAAAAAAGTCTCGACTTTCTCCATCTCAAAAGTTCCAGTGGCTGGGAATCCACTGGGACCTTTTGTCACACCGTTTCTCCATCCCGGCGAAGAAAAGGAAGGAGATAGCGGGTTCTGTCAAGAGACTTCTAGATTCCGAAAGGATATCAAGACGCGAACAGGAGAGGGTACTGAGCTCTCTCCAGTTTGCTTCGGTGACAGACCCAGTGCTAAGAGCACAGCTAAAGGATGCAACCGGAGTTTGGAGAAGTTATGCATCAAACGTGCGAAGAGATCTGAGAAGACCAGTTCTCCTTCGGCTACGTACTCTTCTCAGGCCTTGGTCCCAAGCCAGACTTCTAAAGAAGTCGGTTCTTCTTCAGCCACCTCCCCCGTCGGTGACGATTCACTCAGACGCCTCGAAGGAGGGATGGGGAGGTCACTCTCATCGGAAAAAAGTCCAGGAAACTTGGTCCAAGCTATTCAAGACCTTTCACATAAACTTTCTAGAAGCTATGGCAGTGCTCCTTACCTTAAAGAAAGTTTCCCCGCGTCACTCGATCCACATAAGTTTGGTGATGGACAGCGAGGTAGTTGTGAGATGCTTGAATCAACAAGGATCGAGGTCACCCTCTCAACCTGGTGATGTTGGCCATCTTCCGATTGGCGGAAAAGAAGAAGTGGTACCTGTCGGCAGTTCACCTTCAAGGAGTCCGCAATGTGACAGCGGACGCTCTATCCAGGTTCACACCGATAGAGTTGGAATGGTCCTTAGACGCAGGATCATTCTCCTTCATTCTGAATCAAGTCCCAGAACTGCAGATAGATCTCTTTGCGACGAAAGACAACATGAAGTTGCCCCTGTACGTGTCCCCGTACGAGGACCCCTTAGCGGAAGCAGTGGACGTGATGTCCCTCAACTGGAACAGAGGGCCCAGGATTTATCTGTTCCCTCATCACAACCTTCTGTTGAGGGTGCTCAACAAACTGAGATCCTTCAAGGGGGTAGCGGCAATAGTAGCCCACAAGTGGCCGAACAGCGTGTGGTTCCCCCTGGCATTGGAACTACAGCTAAAGTTTGTACCGCTACCAGATCCAGTTCTGACCCAGCGAGTCCAGAAGTCGACTGTCTGCGCTTCATTACAGAAAACCCGGACCCTGCAGCTCATGATTTTCTCTCCCTAGCGGTGAGAAAGCGTTTCGGGATTTCGAAAGCCAGCATAGACTTCCTAGAGGAATATAAGTGCAAATCTACTAGAAGGCAATATGAGTCATCTTGGAGAAAATGGGTGGCCTTTGTCAAGGCGAAGAATCCGCAGGAGATCTCGACAGACTTCTGCTTATCTTTCTTCATCCACCTCCATGGTCAAGGATTGGCAGCTAACACGATTTCAGCGTGTAAGTCTGCTTTGACAAGACCCATTCTATATGCCTTCCAGGTCGACCTAGGTAACGAGTTCTTTAATAAAGTTCCGAAAGCCTACGCTAGGCTCAGACCTTCAGCACCTCCAAAGCCCATTTCATGGTCTTTAGACAAAGTTCTTCATTTCGCTTCTCTGTTGAGCAATGAAGAGTGTGCGTTAAAGGATTTGACACAAAAAGTTATTTTCCTATTTGCACTCGCGTCCGGGGCCAGGGTTAGTGAGATTGTAGCCCTCTCGAGAGAGGCAGGTCGTGTTCAGTTCCTGGATGGGGGAGAACTGAACCTGTTTCCGGATCCTACGTTTCTCGCCAAGAATGAGTTACCCACCAACAGGTGGGGTCCCTGGAGAATCTGCCCTCTGAAAGAAGATGCATCTCTATGTCCAGTAGAATGCCTAAAGGTCTATCTTCATAGAACTTCAGACTTCAAGGGTGGTCAACTATTCAGGGGAGAAACATCAGGCTCAAATTTATCTCTGAATCAACTTAGAACGAAAATCACATATTTTATTCGCAGAGCGAATCCTGATAGTACACCCGCAGGTCACGATCCGAGGAAAGTTGCCTCATCCTTAAATTTCTTTAATTGTATGGATTTTGAACATCTCCGTTCATACACTGGCTGGAAGTCTTCCAGAGTGTTCTTTCGCCACTATGCGAAGCAAGTAGAGGAACTAAAGAGATCTGTGGTAGCAGTGGGTCGCGTCGTTAACCCTACTGTTTAACTCTGCGAGGAACAGTGGTTTTAATTGGGATGATTAATTCCAGGGTGAGTGTGTAGTTACATACTGTACTACAAACTAAGTGAGGGCACTGAGTTGCCCATGTAGACTGTTCCATTTCCAAAGGTGAACCTAGCATAAGTGCAGACATGTGTGCCGAGCGTTTCTAACGCTTATGTCATTGATTTGTAATACAGACTTTTATGACTTTGATACCTCGGTATCTTAAAAGTGGCATTTAATGTTTTTTCCTTCAGATAAACAAGTTCTGTTTACTATCATACTTATGCTTAAAGTTTTGGGTTATCCTCTTCTTATATATATATATATATATATATATATATATATATATATATATATATATATATATATATATATATATATAATTGTGGTTAACCTGTCTGTTTATTGTCTGTCAATGAACTTGTTCTTAAGAACCTTGCGTCTCCTTCACCTGTGTCAATGTATTGGTATAATTGAGCATTCATTCTATGTACCTTATCTGGGATAATTCTAATAGAATTGTTCCTTTATGCAAGCTATGTTGCATTGGTTTATGCTTTCCCTTAACGGGAGGACCCCGTCCCATAAGGGGACGATGGCGGTTTTACTAGTTTCCTCCTATGCGGATATAAACCTTTGTCCAATACAAGTATTGTGCCGAGAACTGGTCGATATTTCCTATTGACGCAGTGGTTCTTTACAAACTATGCTTTTCTTAATATAGGGCGAGACCACTATATTAACTTGCCTGGTATTCATACATAGGTATATGTACTCTTCGAGACTTTTCCAGAGTCTAGTAGGACTCTTCCCTGTAGGGGGCAGAAAGCTCTAACATGGTTTATAGTTAGTTGAAAAGATGTATAACGGTAACATCTTAGGTCTCTAGGTC
>NC_090742.1:137725847-137730847 GCF_036898095.1 Palaemon carinicauda
GAAACTTTATATAGCATAACTATGAATTAGGATTAAGTCTTTCTCTAATGAGATATCAAGGGATTAATTAACTTAATTGCCATGTGATATATGTCTAGTTATTAAGATCTTTCGAAATATAAGATGATATATTTAAAAAATAAGCTTTTGTATATCCTATAGTGATAAAAAATCCGATAAAGATTTATTATTTACAGCGATGAAAACTTCTGCAGAGCCATTTATTGAAAGTGATTGGAAGTTTTGCGTGAAATTACAGCTTGTTCAAAATTGCGAAATAGGGGAGCAAGTTTTGAAGATAATAACAATTGATTTTAAAAAGGGGGCCCAAAATGATAATGGGAGCAAATTTCAAGGGAAGACAATTGATTTTAAAAAGGGGGCCCAAAATGATAATGGGAGCAAATTTCAAGGAATGACAATTGATATTAAAAAGGGGGCCCAAAATGATAATGGTAGTAAATTTCAAGGAATGACAATTGATTTTAAAAAGGGGGCTACAAATGATAATGGGAGCAAATTTCAAGGAATGACAATTGATTTTAAAAGGGGGTCCCAAAATGATAATAGGAGCAAATTTTAAGGAATGACAATTGATTTAAAAAGGGGGCCTCAAATGATAATGGGAGCAAATTTCAAGGAATGACAATTGATTTAAAAAGGGGGCCTCAAATGATAATGGGAGCAAATTTCAAGGACGATGATTGGTTTGAAGGTCGAGGAAGAATACCAGATATCAAATCAAGGTTTTCAGCAGTTCTAAAAATAAACTAATAAAGGTTAATAAAGCTTATGAGCAACTGATTAAGATAAACAATTAATATAGAACTAACCATTTTCTACTTTCATGATATTGGTGATGTTTATTTTGAAATTATAGGGATAGATATTCCAAAATAGTCTGAGATGATATCCTCATGTTGAAAGAAACAAAAAGAATAAATTGCAGAAACTCTCACTCAGATATAGCGACAAACGAACGAAAATAAACTATTGAAAAGTTCTCAGCAGAAATTTTGGTTGAATAAATACAATAAAATATTTACATTATCCTAAAATACAATATTACATGGACGTTAACACCATGGTGTAACAAATCTGACAGTTTTAAACGTCTTCCTAATAGGAATGCCATGTTCTGTTAACGACTGGACGTGTTTCAACAGAATACCAATATTATCCAGGATAAACAACCCTACGTGCAGATAGCCATTTTTTTTTCTTTTGTATTTTTTAGGAAAACACTGATTTCCTGAAATAATGAAAACTTTTCCTTTGATAGATGAGCTGATTTTAGGCCACAGTATATGAAACTAGAACAGGCACTCGGTAGAATGCATGCCTTTGCCTATATCATGTTGTACATCACAAGATATGCAATTGAAATATGCACAAATTGGCTCTAGTTTCATGCAAATCAGATAAAAATTGGCCATGATATGGCAAAATGACGTTTCTTACCTTTCCGTGACCTTGGCCTTGACGTTTGACCCAATAACTCGCCAAATCCAATTAAGTAGTCCTTGGATGGATCATGGCCAATCATCCCACCAAATTTCATGAGACTCGGTCAAATAGTTTTTGAGTTATGTGAATCACAAACATAGAGACAGCCCTACAAACAGATACACACCTATCAAAATGAATTTTGCAAAGGTAATCATTGCTATGCAAATAATTATAATAAAAGAGAAATAACGTTTAGAAATCTTCAAAAAAAATGGTGTAAACTATTATCATACTTCTTCCGTTAGTTTGATGAATGAAAGTTCACTTAAAATATGAGTATGAAAGAGGAAGCCCCATTTAAAACAAAATATCGTTACTGTCAAAACGTAACCACTGTACAGTAGATAGATATCCTAACATAGATCATCAATAAAGCTAGTTATCAAAGAATAAGAATTCTTCTAGCTTTTCTAACGTCTCTAAAAATGAATTGGAAAAACTAAGATCACAATTTTTATTCAGTATTTGTACACAGGATTAATTCGTAACAATATTAGTTGGCAGTGAACGCTATCCAACAGTATGCTTGATATACACTGATGAAAGCATACAAAATTCATATTGAACGAATTTGCCTAACATATTAGTTTTTAGCATAGAAATTAATAACACCCACAAGCGTATCCAAGGGGGTGGGGTTGCCACCCCCCATCCTCCTTTAAAAAAAAAAAAAATATTGACTTAATACCTTTTAAATTTCAGGAAATTTGCTTTTATGTGAAAGTCATGCCTTCAATAGTATTTTTTCCTTAGCAACTTTTCGTTTGCCTATTTCGAGAGTTTTTTTTTAAACACTGAAGTTCCTAAAATACATATAGTTTTTCTATGGAAATATAATTTTTGTTATCACGCTAAGTATACTTTTCTTGTACATGTCGGCTATTTGTCGGTCCATTTCACAATATTCAATCGCAGCATCAAATGTTTTTATTAGAATCCGCTCACCTAACAAGTTGCTTTGATATTAAGTAACCTGTGCCAATCATTTTGGACTAACAATTATATCTGTAAGTTGGCCTTCTCTCTCTCTCTCTCTCTCTCTCTCTCTCTCTCTCTCTCTCTCTCTCTCTCTCTCTCTCTCTCTCTCTCTCTCACAGTTCATAGAGGCATTAAAAATTCTTAAAGGATTAACAAATGTAGAGGTAACGGATACAAACTGGAATCAAAAAGACACACCACTCATTGTGGCAATTTCTTTACATACAAAATAGCAAATACTTGGAATAGACTTCCAGCTGATGTAATAAACAGTAACACGGTAAACGACTTCAAGAATAAGTTAGACAATATCATAAGAGCTCCCTAGATACTTAAAGAAAATCGCCCTACCAAAGAGCAAGTGGAGTCTACTAAGGTTGGACTAAAAAATTCTTTGAGACATTCAAAATCCTTGTAATTACTTGTAACTCTCTCTCTCTCTCTCTCTCTCTCTCTCTCTCTCTCTCTCTCTCTCTCTCTCTCTCTCTCTCTCTCTCTCTTATGAGAGGCCTCATTGGGAAATTGGAGATTATTCATCAATAGAGCAAAATAATCTATGAAACTTCACTCCTTTTTAAATGTACAATTTCTCTGGCTTTATCTTATATTATCCTTCATGCTGTATAACGTCAGTTATCTTGGAAAAAGAGCCTTTAACATCTTCCATAATATTGGTCTAAGGACATTTTTGAAATGCCATTTCCTGAAGGGATCTTGGTATAAAGTTATAGCTCTTGACAATTCTGAGAAGTGAAAGGGGAAATTTGCAATACAATATCCCTCTCTCTCTCTCTCTCTCTCTCTCTCTCTCTCTCTCTCTCTCTCTCTCTCTCTCTCTCTCTCTCTCTCTCTCTGACATGATTATTATTTGCAAATGGATATAGATTAAAAGCATTAGAACCTTGCGAAAGTTCCAGACAATCTTTGTGATATGAGAACGTTCAAGCTGCAATTTTCTCAACAATATTTTCTTAGCAAATAAGAAAAATTATAGATAAATTTTGATTAAATAATGCCATTTAAGAAAATGTTGGAATGAAAATAATTGATCATATAGACATGGAAATACTTTAATGTTTTTAACTATCATTTAAACAAATTTTGTGTTTGGTATATTGTGTACCATTAAATTCTGAAAATACTTCAGAATATGTAATCATAAAAGTTACATAATCAAAGCAATACTAAGAATAAATATAAGCTTATTTGCTTTCGTCTGAACCTTAGAATCATCCAAAGAAAATCTTAGAACATGAAAAGTTTCTATTTTCTTTTTTATCTTCTAATCAATCATTTCAATCTTCCGACAATTCAAATTTTTTAAACTTTCAATATTTTCCCGGTCCGCATTTCCATCTCAACAACGTAATTGAAAAACTTATTAGCGCCGGAAATCGTAAACATCAAACGAGCGCAAGCAGAGGAGTTTTAGAACGGCCGCCCAAAATGCGGGAGGTCAAAGGAACAATAAAACGTTCTGCCCAGAAGTTTCGTCCAGAGAAATGTATCCCTCGGGACGTTAGCCTCCGCTGCACGTTGCTGACTCGGTGCTCCTCTTCCAAAAAAGATTTAATCTTGGCCCTCTTTCGGCCGGAAACACTTATATTGTTATCTGGTCCTCTGATAACCGCTGAAGTTTAAAAGGACATCTTGCGATGTCAAAAGCGTTTGACCAAAATTATGCTTCGTGTGCGCCATTTGACTGGAACTGACGTTGACTTGGGTTTTGTATATATATATATATATATATATATATATATATATATATATATATATATATATATATATATATATATATATAATATATATATATATATATATATATACACGTACATATTATACATATATACATATGGATATATGTATATGTAAATATATATATAAGTATATATATACATATATATATTCATATATATGTATATATATATATATATATATATATATATATATATATATATATATATATATATATATATATATACTGTATATACATATATATACATATATATATACAGTATCTATATATATAGGGATTGTGAAGGGAGAACCATGGAGAGAGTGGTTTGAGATGATGGGATTCTCGGAAGGTGAAAAGATAATCTACAGAATTGCAGAAGGAATACGGAAAGACAGAGGATATAGAAGAGGTAAGAATTATATATACATGAATGTACATATACATGTAAATATGTATAGGAATATGTACAGTATACACATATACATAAAAGTTTGTATATGCAGTCATACTGGAAGCTTTCTTCACATGTTATTCTTGGAGATGGACACTCCAAAATCAAACCATTGTTCTCTAGTCTTGGGTAGTATCATAGCCTCTGTACCATGGCGTTCCACTCGGGCACGCTGTTCTGCATTGTTTCTCTTACTCTTGTTTTGTTGAAGTTTCTATAGTTTATATAGAAAATATTTATTTTAGTGTTGTTACTGTTCTTAAAATATTTTATTTTTCCTCGTTTCCTTTCCTCATTAGGCTATTCTCCTTGTTGGAGTCCCTG
>NC_090742.1:137740847-137743347 GCF_036898095.1 Palaemon carinicauda
TTGAAGAGGGCGGACACAATAAAAAATCTTTACAAGTATTCAAGATCACTCAAGAAACACTTGATTTTCTCTATATTTTTTCTTTACTTATCTCTAATGGATATCTATGCTTAATTACATCTCAAAATATCTTGTATAATTTTAGTTTCATTACGTTGTGAAGTGTGAGTTGTTTAATATCTTTGAAAACCAGAAACCTTTTGGTTATTAGAATTGATGCTAATGAACTGTGTCACATAGAAAGATACAAAAGTGAAAAAGGAAACTTATATTTGATTTTCTAATTCAATTTGGATCTAAGTAATTTGTCAAGTCCTTGATTATTCGTCCCAGAAGTATCGTAAATGAAGAGCCACTCCAAGTTAGTCAAATTAATTCTACTGATATAATGAGCCCAGGGATACAGAAGACCATCGTTATTTCGCGTGCTTTCACTTCGAAACAAATAGTTAAAGCTCGTCATACAAGAGAGGATCAAGATGGAAATTCCCGACCATAAATATTTTGTGTACAGCCTCGAACGTTGACCCAAAATACCAGGGGAAAAAAAAGAAAAAAAAAAGAAAAAAAAAGGTCTGACCTATTGTTGGATAACAGGTAAACTGACAGAGAATTTCTAAATTGAAAGACTATAGTCGTTACTTACAGGAAAAATAATCATATCAAATATACATAGATGAAATATACGCATTTACATTTACTAAAAATAATGAAGAATAAACAAACTAAAGAAATAAGCTATCATAATGGCGGTCAGTTAATGTTTATTAAGAAAAATAATTCACTTTGTTTATACGAGCATAGAATGTCACTTTTTTTATTGTTTTTTTTTTTCACTTTGAAAAGAAATTCTAATCATCTTTCCTAACAGAAAGAGTTAGTAGGGAAATAAATTAACGAAGCTGTGGAACTCTCAGAAAACCAACAATATTTCCTACCTTGCAAGTGTATTAAAAGCGATGGTACATAATTATAATTTTAAGATGATTAGCTATTTTTTGTTTATAAGGCTCCTATGGTTCGTAAATTGTTCATTATCGGGTAATGATCTTGAAGAAAATAATGAAAAAAGAACATGCTGAAAAACCTATTTGATTTATATAGGGGGGAAAGACAAGGAAATTCTTACACCCACCCGCGCGCGCGCATACACACACACCAACACACACATACTCACACACACATACACAAACACACACACACACACACACACACACACACATATATATATATATATATATATATATATATATATAGACCGGTATATATAAATTAATTAATTTAACTGATTTTGTGTTGGAACCAGCAAGAGAGATAGTTAGAGAATTCATAAATAAGATGTAGGAAAACTGTAAAACAACAGCAAAAACCTAATAAGAACTGAAAATGATGGTAAAATCCAAAAGATATGAAATAAAATTAACAGAACTATCCAAAATAATAAACGAACTAAAAACCCAAAACATTCGTGAAAACAATCAGACCAAAATTGAGTAGAAAACTAAAGAAGGGAAGAAGCTTTATGTCAATGAAAAGAACACTTGGAACATGGCGCCAACAGATATTTGTTTTAAAGGATGAAAATGGAAATATCAACAGAGATCAATTGATAAAAATTGCAGAGAATTTCTATAAACTGCTATACAATAGTGATATGAGAAATAACTTTGCTAATACAAATAATGAAACACCTAAGCCGGTACCAAAAGTAACAATAGGAAAAGCATAGAAAGCATTAAAAGGCACGAAAAGAGGCAAAGCAACCGTAGAGGATGGCCTAACGATTGATTTAAAAAGAGACTGAGGAAATTTCACAGTAGTAAAATTCGCTGAACTTTACACAAAACAACTGTAAGAACATTATATACCTACAGCTTAGAAAACCTTTTTTCTTTATATACTAATTCCCATAAAGGGAGATAAAAAAGACCTAAACAATTACCACTCAATAAGTTTACTCTCATTAATATATAAGATATTTACACAGTTCATATTAGGCCAAATAGAAAGCCAGCTAGCCATTAATTAACCAAAGAGCAGGCATGCTTTAGATGAGGGTATTCATCCACTGACCATAACCATGTAATTAACAAAATATTGAAAAACTCAACAGAATATAGTAAACCGCTATATATGGAACTTATACAATATGAGGAAGCTTTTGACTCTGTCAAAACTTCAGCAGTAAAGAAAGCCCTTCAAAGACAAGGAATAGGTGAATTTTATGTTAGAACACTTGAAGATATCTATATGGGAAGTACAGAAATCCTGAAAGCATGTGTAGTGAGAAAATTATGATAGAGAAAGGAGTTAGACAGGCAGATCACATATTTCCTAAATTATTTACAGTGTGCCTAGAAGTTTTTAAGAATTTAGTTGAGAAAATATATGAATTACCATTAATAAGGAATACCTTAACAACGTAAGATTTGCAGATGACATTTCTATTTGGGGAATCATGGGAAGAATTGCAAAAGATAATATGAGATTTGAATAGGAA
>NC_090742.1:137748347-137755847 GCF_036898095.1 Palaemon carinicauda
TTGAAATTACAGGGATAGATGTTGCAAAATAGCCTGAGGTGATATCCTCATGTTGAAAGAAATAAAAAGAATAATATCGACATGGGAAAAAACTATTGAGAAGTTCTCCGCCGAAATCTTTTTTGAAGAAATACAACGAGAGATATTTTACCCTAAAATACAATATTACATGGACGTTACGTAACAAACATGGTGCAACAAATCTGACAGTTTTAAACGTCCTGCTAATGGGAATGCCATGTTCTGTTTACGACTGGACGTGTAAGTTTCAACAGAATACCAATATTATCCAGGATAAACAACCCTACGTGCAGATGGCCTTTTTTCTTTCTTTTTTTTTTTTTTAGGAAAATACTGATTTCCTGAAATATCACTTAAATACTTCTACCCATTTGACCACTTAATTTTTTTTTTTTTTTTTTTTTTTAATAATGAAAACTTTTCCTTTAATAGATGAGCTGATTTTAGGCCACAATATATGAAACTAGAACGGGCACTCGGTAGAGGGCATGCCTTTGCCTATATCATGTTGTACATCACAAGATATGCAATTGAAATATGCACAATTTAGCACTAGTTTCATGCAAATCAGATAAAAATTGGCCCTGATATGGCAAAATTAAGTTTTTTACCTTTTCGTGAACTTGGCCTTGACATTTGTCCATATTACTCGCTAAATCCTTGTCCTTGGATGGATCATGGCCAATCATCCCACCAAATTTCATGAGACTCGGTCAAATAGTTTTTGAGTTATGTGAATCACAAACATAGAGACAGGACTATAAACAGATACACACCTATCAAAATGAATTTTGCGAAGGTAATCATTGCTATCCAAATAATTATAATAAAAGAAAAATAACGTTTAGAAATCTTCGAAAAAAGTTATAAACTGTTATTATACTTCTTCCGTTAGTTTGATGAATGAAAGTTCGCTTAAAATATGAGTCTGGAAGAGGAAGGCCCATTTATTACAAAATATCGTTACTGTCAAAACGTAACTACTGTACAGTAGATAGATATCCTAACATACATCATAAATAAAGCTAGTTATCAAAGAATCAGAATTCTTCTAGCTTTTCTAAAGTCTCTAAAAATGAATTGGAAAACTAAGACCACAATTTTCATTCAGTATTTGCACACAGGATTTATTCGTAAAGATATTCGTTGGCAGTGAACGCTATCCAACAATATGCTTGATATACACTGATGAAAGCATACAAAATTCATATTGAACGTATTTGCCTAACATATTAGTTTTTATCATAGAAATAAATAACACCCACAAGCGTATCCAAGGGGGTAGGGTCGCCACCCCCCATCCTCCTTAAAAAAAAAAAAAAAAAAAAAATTATTTAAATTTGGGATTTTCAGTTAAACTCGACATATGGGCGGAAAAGTATTTATTTTGTCAGTTATCTTTATTTACAGGTTTCATCATCCTGTATTAAGTTATTTCTCCTTTTGGTGTGAGTAAAACCTCTCTCTCTCTCTCTCTCTCTCTCTCTCTCTCTCTCTCTCTCTCTCTCTCTCTCTCTCTCTCTCTCTGTATATATATATATATATATATATATATATATATATATATATATATATATATATATATATATACATATATCGACCATGATTAAAACTTTGTGCAATGCTAACAATTTTACCAGCATGATGTTTGGCAAGATGGCGCTCAGTTTTGCTGTAATTGTCCTGTGTGTCAAGCTATTGAGAAGTCAAATCAGATTTATCCGAAAGCACCACAGAAGTCGATCTCTGTATTTCATAAATCATTTTGTTATGTTCTTAAAGATGGTATTAAACCCTGTCCGAAAAGAGCCATGGGTTAAAAATTATTTGTGAATTATTATAACCGTTGAGAAAAATATTTTTTGAGTTATTTTTATAATGATTTCTATTGATTTTTATTTGTAATTGTTTGTCAGCTCTGTGAATTTTTAATTTTGACTTGAAATTTGAAATATGTAGTTGTATTTAATGTTTTTTTTTTTTTCTGGATAAAAAAAGTCATTGTATTTGTAATCTTGTAAGAAAGGTTGAACAATCTATAATCATAGTTTTTATTTTCAACCGCCGTAAAGTTAACTTTTAACACAGACCAACAAAACAATTGGTCGGTGCTTTTAAGAAATGGACCACAGAGTGATAGTTACGTTGTTATAGAGTCCTTGGCTTGGCATAGCGAAGCTTCCTCTGGCTACCTTGCCGAAACCGCCAGCAGTCTGGTGGTTGATGGTGATCGGTATAGATACCTTCATCGAGGTGCATTTAGTTGGTAAGTAAAGAATTGCGTCAGGTTGACGTTCACTTGTGGTAGATTCTAAGACTTTGAAATAGTTTGGTGTTTAATGGAAGTCTGTTGATATTATTTCTGAACCCGCTAAATTTCGTTCAAATAAGTCTTGACATACAGGTTTATTTGCATGCAAGTTTACTGTTATTAAATCCCGATATCTTTAATATGTACGGCTTTTTAAGTTTAAATATATGTACACAATGTTAGTACCCATGAGTCAAGTAACCAGTTTTTGTACTTTCAGGAAAGAAGTTTTCGTTACCCAGATCACCTGTTCGTTTTAAGTATAACCTGTATGGTAAAATTCTCAACTGGTGCCACCTTCGTTTTCTTTGCGTTTAAACCCACATAATGCTAAATACTGGGACTGACTGACTGGTGACAACCTTGGAATCTGGTGAAGTATTTTTCAGATTGAACTGAAAGGCAAGTATCTTTTTTTTTTTTTCTTTAGAATAATCTCGAGCAAGCTAGTCCTCTCCGATTGGGGGCGGCGCCCCCAATTGTGGGAGGACGTTCTCTATAACGCACGGTAGACTTTTCTACCATGCGCTATAGGGAGGCTTTCTTTTAAACCCTTTTAGTCTAATTTTGATTAATTTTTAGCTGTTTTGTACATAGGGTTCTACAGTTTACTTAAAGCCTGTTGATCACAAATTTAAAGTAAAGTTTCTTATATACTTAGTTAAATTCTAAATTTCATACTTCAAAATTTTTCTGTTTCAAGATTTAGTTTAAAGTATATGGATGCACAGTATGCAATGCTGTGATTCATGGTTACTTTCATATACTGATATTTAATATTACAGGCTAAAGCCATCTTAGTCAATATGTAGGGGTAGCCAACTTCTAGGACAAATTTCTGATAACTTGACACTTTTCAGATTGGAAGGAGAGACTCCAGGTCAAGATCTAAGGATTAAACTCTGATTAACTAATTTTTGATGACTGCTTGAATTGGTTGAAGATTGTTGCTGGAAATCTTTTTAAAGATCTGTCAATGGGGTTACTGACCATTCTTTTAGAATGGCCAATGAATATTTGGATTAAACGTCTCTTGAAATATTGAAAATCCTGCTTATCCTCTTAAGACTTTGCAAACAGATTGTTAGAAATACCGGGAAACTGATTATTGGTAAGTTATAACTACTTTTTAATCTTGCCTTCTATTGCGGAGTTCTTTACTGAAAAGGTCACTACTCTCACAAGAGATCTTTACATAAAAATTAGATTTTTTACAACTACTATAGTTTTGCCATTTGGTATATCGGGCAGATAAACTTATTAAAGTTAGCCACTGATGAAATTCTTTTTAAAACTTATCTAGTTTTAGTAAATCGTTCAATGGATTGAGAGATTTTATAAGTTCAATAGATTAAAATCAATGGTTATGATTTGAATTATGGTTTAGGCCATTTTTATAAAGGCTTAATTGTATGAAATCTTCAAATGAATTTCTTTACTACGTGGTTGTCCTATTTGCATCAGCATATTAAATTTGTTGGTACTAATGTAAATGTACATTTAATTTTTGCCTTTGTTTAGCTATTTTTATGCAACTTTTAAGTCCAGTTTTAAAATGGCGACAGTTTTAATAAAGAAAAAACATGATGAAATCTCAATGGATATAAGTCATGTGAACAAATTGAGGCATTTCATTTTGAATTAATTTTCAATGGTTTATGTAACCTTGTCTAATATTGATCTGAAGTTTATCAGAACACTTGCTTTTACTTAATACCTTTTTGAGTTTTAGTGTATCTTTAATATATATACTTTAAAATTTACTGTTGGGAGTCTGCAGCCAACTGAAATGATGCTGCAGTGCTCCTGTAAATACTAACACAAAGATAAGTTTGGTATGATTTTATTAAGTACCATCAGTTGGCTAAAATCTTTTTCTGCGAGTTTTGTCATACTTGTGACAGGACTGTAATGAGTTCAGTTTTGCCTGAAGCATTTTCTATCAATTATTATAACGGATAGATTGTCTAAAAATTTAATTACCCACAGAGGCAAACTTCTGCAGAGATGCCTGAATAAGTAATCAAAGTTTTTCGGTAATGTTGATCTGTAGCCAATAGATAGCTTTGGTTTTCTTGGTCTATTCTTAAATCGTTCGGTTAACTTTGTGGGTATTAATACACGTCTTTGGAAGTAGTGTATTTCGTTTTTTTTTTTTTTTTTTTTTTTTTTTTTTTTTTTTTTTTTTTTTTTTTTTTTTTTTTTTTAACCATTGGAAACCTGGGAAATAGAACAACGGGTTGATAAACATACAAGTAATTACGATGTAAAGCTGTACTGAATTTTTCAATAAAACTAAACCTTTATGCTTGCATGTTCCGAAAATAGTAGAGCCAATTTTGAGAAAATAATTGTTTCTGCGTCCCAAGGTTTTTAGTCCTTCGTAAGTTGATTGATGTTTTTTTTTTTTTCCCAGCAATAAAAGTTGAAAGAAACTGACAATGTTTGGGGAAGGTTCAGTGTTGGAACTTGTTAGTAAAGATTATTTCGAAATCATCCTTGATTTGTTATATGAAAGTGTTTATGCAGAACTACGTTTAGAGGGTAAGTACCTAGGGAAAAATCCATTTCCCAGTCAGTGTGTTTATGGGGGTTAAAAGGAGCACTAGATATGAAACGACCAATAAAGTTATATGGGAAGATAGTTCAGTTTTGTTGTGAAAATTTAATAAAGAAAACTAATAAAATTATATGAAAGTTGAGAAATTAAAGGCTGCGTTTTTGTTTTTGATTCTGTACAACTACGTATCTAGTTTTAAAAGATAGTTTTATACTAAAGGTGCATTCACACGGTCGAACAGTGTCCGTCGAACACAATTGCTACCAGGTAACATTGTGAAAGAATCATTAATGGCGTCAACAACGAGCACCAACTGGTGTGTGGCTGTCTTCCTAGTTTCCGAGATTCAGACACACTACGGAGGCGGAGTGGTACTATGGACCGAGTCCTACTTGTTTACCGGATTAACTAACTTTTAGAAGATTAGGTATCACCTTCTCTGTAAACATGACTAGATGTAATCCAGTTACGGAAAAAAAAAGCTGACTTTGAGATAGAAGAGAGGCTCAGTTGCTAATCAAACAGTACTGGCAGAACCCATGCTTATAAAACATCAAAGCAAATGTTTACAAAGACAAATAAACGTGAAGCTGCAATAAGTAAAATAACGTCAGAATTTCCGAGAAGTGGAATCCATAATGGATCATTACAAGGAAGAGCTACGCAAATTGGAGATATTAAAAAATCGGAGGTTGGTACACAAGACATTTGCACAACCAAATTATGGCGTTTCGATATACGAGTATAGCATAACAGAATCCGTTTCAATTATGGACACGGAAGTCTCATTTGCCAGAAGTTTTGATCGTGAGGAAAATACACAATTCTCTCTCTCTCTCTCTCTCTCTCTCTCTCTCTCTCTCTCTCTCTCTCTCTCTCTCTCTCTCTCTCTCTCTCTCTCTCTCTCTCTCTCTCTACGAAAACAGGGGAAACAAATTTTAAACAATTTATCTTCATCACTGAAACAATTTGGATTTAGTTAGCAACACATAATCCGAAGTATGACCAGTCAGTCTCAAACATTAGTTATTTCTTGGAATAATAAGGGCTATGCATTGCATGTTAATAACAATAACATCCTCATTTCACTGATAGGTTATTTTAAGTCAGGCATATGTGATTCTGTAACGACCCCAGACGTGCTTCTTGAAAAATGCTTCCTCTCATACATGTGTCCTGCTTAGATATAAAAGGTTTCAAGTTCTCCTGTAAAATGTATAAAGTGTTTGGGCTCATCAGTATATGTTTTTAAAGTCTGATACATAATCTATTTGAAGTTCCTTTACAATGGATGAATGGTTTCTCTTTCCACTTCGTCTTTTCAACTAGTCCTACCATGCACCATTCTCTTGTTCTCAAAAGGTCAGGAATAATTATGCTGTATAACTTAATTTATTTTATGGTTTACTATGGTTATGATGCTCCATACTTGAAGCTGATAACTACTACTTGATTCTCAAGTACAGATCCCAGCTGACATCAGCTTTCAGCTTTGGACATTTCTTCCGGTCCTTGTCTGGTAAAAGGAGTAGAAATCGTGGTAGTCAACTTCATCTGGTACCACTGTTTATTGCCATATCAACTTCCCTCCTTAAAACGCTTATGACGTCATTCTCTTTCAATTTAGATATGGTAACAGTGTTTGTCCGACAGACACTGTTCGACAGCGTGAACTAACCTATTTCCAATTGCAGGGAGCATTTAACCCCATAGTTCTTTTTTTTTATATATAAAAAAAATTAGAACAAGGCATCTTATTTCATGCTTTATCTAACTGCTGTGTTTAACTGATAGAGAAGGAATAACCTTATATTAAGAGATAACACACTAGCGGGTCCAGGGGCGTGGGGCGGCGGTAAGGAAGTTTTACAGATAACTCGGCATATGGGTGGGAAAATATTTGTCTGTTATCTTTATTTTCAGACTAAATCCATCAAGTCATTTTGGTTTTTACGAGTTTTCCTATGACAGTCCATTTACTTATAAGTTGAATTCTTTTTTTTATTTAACATTTGAAAATAAATTCACGAAAGTCAAGAGCATTAGTCTCAAAACCATTCTAATCACAAACTTGAAACTGTCATACATATGCAAGAGTGCAATAAAAATAAACTCTTATGCCCTTCCATGGACAAGTGGTCAAGTTTTTGTTTTTGCATTGACACTTATGCATAGCAGTCTTCATAAAACAAATTGCCCCTTGTTTATTTTTTCTCGAGACAGTTAGTTTGAAAACATGAACTATTTGAGGCAGAAAGTACGCAAGTCCCGTGGGTTAGAGATATAAATAGCCCTTTGTTAAAAATGTTCCTAATAGGTAATCGTGCCCAATAGAGAAGAACGGGCAACCGAATTCTGTTCAGTATCTGGAGAAAAACTCATTGAAAGTGGAAATCTAAATGGAATTACACAATGTAATTTGGGTTGTACGATTTTTTCTATCACTATATATATATATATATGTATATATATATATATATATATATATATATATATATATATATATATATATATATATATATATATATATATATAATACACACACACATATATATATATATATATATATATATAATCATTCATGAATGGTCTTTAAACTTTTAAATTA
>NC_090742.1:137760847-137795847 GCF_036898095.1 Palaemon carinicauda
ATCATGAATTTCATTGTACCTTTTTATTCAAGTCAATATACGTAATTTTATGTTATTTTTTTTAGGAATTAACCTTTTATTTCACGTATGTTTGCTACAAAGTCTTACGTAGTCTATTTGGAAGTGTTGTAGGACTCGTGCGAGATAAGAACAAGTGCTCAGGTAATGTTCTTTTATATTTTATGAAGTATTGCATCATGTTAGTGAGAGAATGTTAAGTGACATGTGCTTTTGAAAATTCGTGAATACCCAGCGAGAGGATGTTATCTTTTTTTATTTTGGGGACAATAGGTAGGCGGAGTTAGCAGGGATAGTCGTCTCACGGGTGCATTGATGTGTCTGAGAGTTGCCTGGAACCCCCCTGATTCGCTTCTTCGCATTTTTATCTAGTTGGAAACTTTGACGCCCTTAGGCAGAGGTTACGCTTCCCAAATAATTTTGAATCTTCTGGAATTAGCCAGGCTTGATATAAAAGATGACCCAAGGTTGGGTTGTAGTCAGAGATGGACAGCGATAGAGATCACGATAAAGAACTGCAGCCAGAAGACAGCCTCTTTCCCTCTCCCTCTCTCACGCTAGCAATCCAGAGTATTTTGAAAGTGTGCAGTATGTTAGTGTGCCCTCTCCTAAGTGACTCAAGGCTCCAAAGTAAATCGTGTGTCACGCAAGACTAAAAGTTTGATTTTTTAATTCATTGTAATAGGAGAAGTGTTGGCATTATACAACGTTTTTATAAACGGCCCTGAAGGGAAGATGGTTTTTTATGTGATCAGGTTATATATTATTCATTAAGTGTCAAACGTGAACATTGTATTATTCAGAATTATTTCAAGCATTTGTATTACTTCTTTTCTTAGGTTAAGGTTTATTCAGATATAATAGTTCAAGTCAAGTTATTATATAATTTCAGATTGCAAAATTTTTGTGTTATTCTAAGTTTTATTCAGAATTAATTTTTTCCAGTGACTTATATTTGTTATGTAAATTCTTTTCATTATTTAAGACCGAGACCAGATTCCGCTCGATTCCTGCTAAGAACCACAGGGAGTAAAATAAGTGCTAATAATACATAGGAGTAATTACCCTGTTTGGTCTTCAGTGTGCTTAAGAGGCCTCTGGTTATTCAGTGTTTTATATATTGCTGTCTGGGAATTATTTAACAGTCTCAGAATTCGTGTATAAATGTTTTAAAGTGTAACAATTTTAATGTAAAAGCAAACAAGGTAATTTGGAATTCGAGAGGTTGATTAACTTGCCAGTCGTAGTATATTCAATATTATTTGTTTGGTTCCCAGTCACGAGTCATAGTATAATATATTTTGTTAGTGCCCAGACCCTGGAACCATCAACAATCGTATAATATATTTTGTTAGTGCCCAGACCCGGGAACCATCAACAATCGTATAATATATTTTGGGTGCTCAGACCCGGAAACGATATCGTATAATAATAACTATGGACCCAATATAACACGAAAGGATAGTCACATAGAAGAAAATATAAAGGGCGAACAGGTATTTATATCATTCCGGAAAATGAAAAATTAGTGCAAAACGGAAATGAATGGCTCAGTGTATAAATGGAAGGATCCAGCCGATGCGGGGAAGCCTTTTGTGACATACATGGCCTAATTTGGCTGAAGTTTTCCGTATGAAAAAGATGAATCTTTTATCCCGCAGTGCCACATTAAATGTGGCATTGACTCTCTCTCTCTCTCTCTCTCTCTCTCTCTCTCTCTCTCTCTCTCTCTCTCTCTCTTACATGAAAAAGTATTAGGCTTATAGTCGATTATACCTACGTGTATATGTACCAGATATTACATTCCAATACTCACTATAGGCACCATCAACAACTATTCCTTGCAAGCTATTACTTAAGAATTTATTATTGATGCTAAGAAAAGACCTACCTACTCTCGATGGTTGAGTTTGAAAACTAAGGCCTCGAGTAACACGGTCAATGGCAGCACTAAATTCAAAGCCAATCATACGAACTTCCTGATCACAATCAAAGGTATTAATGTACAACACTGAACATTTTAAGAAGGATATCACATGTTCCAAGGCTCTTGCAAAAAAAACTGCAAACTAGGGAATTGGTTATTTCCTTCAGCATCCCTATTTAGACGTTTTGCCAAAAGATGTTCAAAAATTTTTGATAATATGGGAAATATGGACATTAGGCAGCAAACAGCAGGACTAGAGCTACCACAAACATTAACAATTCGCTAACAGGTTAAAAAAAGAACCTCTTCATACTAATTTGCGAAAAATATCCGATAACTTAGGAGCTAAGAAATCAGCAGTCTTTATAAAACAAATGAAAAATACTCTTTGGGCCTATACTTCCATAAGCTTCAAAGAACATCAAGAGCGTTTTAATTTCATGGGACTGAAAGGCTAAACTAGTTAGTTTAGCCTCAAGAAAAGAGGAATGATGAAGATCTTCTTTCTCATTTCTCTGTTTGCTGTAAAACACATCATCCCAAAAGGGTTACTTCTTTCTTTGAACAGTGAGTGACAGAGTCATCTAGGTTAAATAAAAGAGGGGCTTTAAAGTCTACACCAAAGAGTACAGAATTAATTGTAGCCCACCGTTTCTTTTATGGTCAATTTGTATTTCTTTTCAGTTGAGTATAAACTCTCCGAGCCACAGCTCTTAGCTGAGCCTAGTTGTTCCAGGTCAAATCTGATCTGTTACCCAACCAAAGATGTTATGCTTCCCGTTTTTCCAAGTAAATGCATCTGCAATCATCAATGAGCCAGTGTTTGACTTTCACTCGGTAATTTAGCACACGACGAGGGATATCCCTGTCAAATATGTTGACCAGATTATCGTTCAAGTAAAGATCCTCATTCAAGAGGAAAGGCTCAACACTTACACAATTGTGACCAATTTATAGGTAGTAGGTTGGCCAGGGCACCAGCCACCCGTTGAAATACTACCGCTAAAGTTATGGGGTCCTTTGACTGGCCAGACAGTACTACATAGGACCTTTCTCTCTGGTTACGGTTCTTTCCCTTTGCCTACACAGACACCGAATAGTCTGGCCTATTCTTTACAGATTCTCCTCTGTCCTCATACACCTGACAACACTGAGATTGCCAAATAATTCTTCTTCACCCAAGGGGTTAACTACTGCACTTTAATTGTTCAGTGGCTACTTTCCTCTTGGTAAGGGTAGAAGAGACTCTTCAGCTATAGTAGGCAGCTCTTCTAGGAGAAGGACACTCCAAAATCAAACCATTGTCCTCTAGTCTTGGGTAGTGCCATAGCCTCTGTACCAAGGTCTTCCACTAACTTGGGTTAGAGTTCTCTTGCTTGAGGGTATACTCGGGCACTGTGTTCTATCTAATTTCTCTCCCTCTTGTTTTGTTAAAGTTTTTTATAGTTTATAGAGGAAATATTTATTTTAATCTTGTTACTATTCTCAAAATATTTTATTTTTCCTTATTTCCTTTCCTTACTGGGCTATTTTCCCTGTTGGGGTCCCTGGGCTTGTAGCATCCTGCTTTTCCAACTAGGGTTGTAGCTTAGCATTTCATAATAATAATAATAATAATAATAATAATAATAAAAGATAACTAGTAATGTCATTATATCTGCTTGAAATTTTATATACTGTATATCTCATATGAGTATGAAACATCATGGACAGGCTATTTAGTCTTGATTAATGACAAAGGCACTTATGATCAGATTTCACAACTGGAGAACCCACCTTATTTGTTGTAACACCAAGGGAGTCAGTGTATACTAGGTCTTAGCAGTTATCAGACCTCTGCGTAGCTTCACATAATTGTTCACAGCCTGATCCAGAGGCAAAGTCCAATGCCCTTAAGCCATGGTGATCTGTAGGAGAAACAGAATTTAATCGCTCCCTATGGTGAGCAATGAAATCACCAACAAGCATAAAAGAGACCTTTCTACAATCTTCTTATATCTTAGCTATAGTGGTAAGAAGACAACCAGATATAAAATCACCCAAGTCTAGATTCTGGTAGATCGAACATAAATGAAAATGGTTTTGCCAGCAACAGACTTTTATGACATGAATCTCATGGCATCCACATCCATATACAGAATTAGGAGAAGCAAGGTATTCCATCCTGTTATATTATTATTATTATCATTATCAAAAGCTAAGCTACAACCCTAGTTGGAAAAGCAGTTCGCTATAGGCCCAGGGGCCCCAACAGGGAAAATAGCCCAGTGAGGAAAGGAAGTAAGGAAAAAATGAAATATTTCAAGAACAGTAAAAACATTGAAATAAAAATTTCCTATATAAACTATAAAAACTTTAACAAAACAAGAGGAAGAGAAACTAGAAAGAACAGTGTGCCCAAGTGTACCCTCAAGCAAGAAAACTCTAACTCAAGACAGTGGAAGATCATGGTACAGAAGCTATGGCACTATCCAAGACTAGAGAACAATGGTTTGATTTTGGAGTGTCCTCCCGGAAGAGCTGCTTACCATAGCTAAAGAGCCTCTTCTACCCTTACCAAGAGGAAAGTAGCCACTGTACAATTAAAGTGCAGTAGTTAACCCCTTGGACGAAGAAGAATTGTTTGGTTATATCAGTGTTGTCAGGCGTATGAGGACAGAGGAGAATCTGTAAAGAATTTGCCAGACTATTCGGTGTCTGTGTTATACATTATCATTCCCCTGCCCCAGGAATGACATCCCGTTTCAAAACCATTGGCCTCTTAAAATCCTCAAAAAAAAAAAAAAAAAAAAAAAAAAAATCCTGAGACAGCGCCTCATTTTAGAAAAAAAATGCATAAGATGAAAGTGGTGAAGTCTAGGATGCATTGGTCGCGGACTTTGCTCAACATCTCCATAGGGAATAAATGTCAAAAACAAAAATAAAAATAAGTATCGCCATACTTGAAAACAAACTTCACAATAATAACAAAACCAACATGAGTTACTTTATAAGCAACAGAATGGGTCAACATGGCGGAACAGAGAAACCATGCAAGGTTCAGTACCCTCCAGGATAACCATTCAAACTGAAGGGAGGACGTAATGATGGTTTTGAAAAAAGAATTCCAACGATGAAGATAAAAGAACATAAAGGAAAAAGGCAACCACTTGAAAAAAAAAAACAGACATCCATGGCCCTTCTATTAAGCCTGCCCAGCAGACCGTGCAAAAAAACAACAGGAAGATAAATCAGATAGAAGAGTGTGCCTCTGTGTACCCTCAAGCGAGAAAACTGAATGTAAATATATACGTACGTGTATATGTATTCTGTATATATATGCCAATATATGTATGGAAGTTTATATATATATATATATATATATATATATATATATATATATATATATATATACATATATATATATGTATATATATATATATATATATATATATATGTGTGTGTGTGTGTGTGTGCCTATATATACATACACATAGACACAGAAACACACACACACACACACGCACACATACAGTATATATGTATATATACATATATATATGTATGTATATATATATATACAGTATATATATATATATATATATATATATATATATATATATATATATGTATGTGTGTGTATCAAAATACAAACATATGCATTGGTGTAAATACCGTATTATTATTATTATTATTATTATTATTATTATTATTATTATTATTACTTGCTAAGCTACACCCCTATTTGGAAAAGCAGGATGCTATAAGGCCAAGGGCTCCCACAGGGAAAATAGCCCAGTGAGGAAAGGAAACAAGGGAAAATAAAATATTTTAAGAACAGCAACAGCTAAACAAATATACCCTATATAAACTAGAAAAACTTTAACAAGACAAGAGGAAGAAAAATTAGATAGAATAGTGTGCCCGAGTGTACCCTCAAGCAAGAGAACTCTTACCCAAGACAGTGGAAGACCATGGTACAGAGGTTATGGCACTAACTAAGACTAGAGAACAATGGTTGGGTTTTGGATTGTCCTTCTCCTAGAAGAGCTGCTTACCATAGCTAAAGAGTCTCTTCTACCCTTACCAAGAGGAAAGCAGCCAGTGCACAATTACAGTGCAGTAATTAGTCCCTTGTGTGAAGAAGAATTGTTTCATAATCTCAGTTTTGTCAGGTGTATGAGGACGGGGGAAAATCTGTAAAGAATAGACCAGACTATTCGGTGTATGTGTAGGCAAAGTGAAAGTGAACCGTAAACAGAGAGAAGGGTCCAATGTAGTACTGTCTGGCTAGTCAAAGGACTACATAACTCCCTAGCAGTAGTATCTCAACGGGTGGCTGGTGCCCTGACCAACCTACTACCTATTGCATGTGTTGAGGTGCCAGTGCAGGAAGATGAGAATGAGAGAAAGATTACATTACAGGAAGTGAACATTAGATGAAACGAGAGCAGGAAAAGCACCCAGTATGGATGGTGTGAGGGCTAAGATTCCAAAGGAAGGTGGTGTGACTCTGGAATGGTTGGTAAGATTGTTTATGTTTTATGTTTTCAATGGTGCCAGTGGACTAGGTGTATGTGTGTATTGTTTCACTGTGCAAAGGAAAAGGAGATATGCAAGAGTTGTAATTCTAAGTATTAGTTTGTTGAGTGTGATTGGATAAGTGGATTGGAAAAGTGTATGGTAAATGATTAATTAATAGGATTAAGCATAAAACGAAGGATGTAATTTTAGAAGTGCAGGGTGGCTTTAAAAGAGGTAGGGGATGTATGCCTCAGATTTTCATAGGTAGATATGCAAGAAATATTTATCAAAAGGTAAAGAGGTATATTTTGCTTCTATGGATCTGGTAAAAGCTAATGATACAATTGATAGTGATGCAATATGGACTGAGATGAGTTTATATGGAATTAGTGGAAGATTGTTGCAAGTAGAGCATGTAGAGCATGTGTTAGGATAGGGAATGAATTGAACAATTGGTTTCCAGTGAGAGTAGAGCTGAAACAGGGATGTGTGATGTTGCCATGGTTGTCCAATTTGTTTGTTAACGTAGCTGTAAGAGAGGTGAATGCTCCAGGGCTTGATCGAGGATTGAAACCGATAGATAGGAGAGATCATGAGTGGGAGGTGAATCAGTTGTTGTTTGTGGATGATACTGTTTTGGTTGCAGACTTGGAAGAGAAGCTGCGCCGATTAGTGACAGTTTGAAAAGATGTGTGAGATGAGTAAGTTGCGAGTTAACGTGAGTAAGAGTAGGGTTATGAGGCGCACAAAAAGGGAGGGTGGTGCTAAGACTGAAAATCATGTTCGATGGAGAGTTACTAGACCAGTACAGAAAGGAAATAAAGAAATAAAGAATGAACTATACAGTATATCAGAAATAATAAGAAATTATCTAATATACTGTAGTAAGATCAGTAACGTTAATGTGTCATATATAAACTATGAAACAAGACTCATGATGACATGCTCGACAGAGGAGAATTTGCTACAAAATTTAATTCAAGTTCCACTCACTCAATTCCCAGATTACAACTGGAATAAAACTTCTAGAATATTCTGTAGTATGAAGTCTTATGATGTAGAAGGCAAGACTACTAGAAAACAAGGTCATCAAAGAAGAATCACCACACCTTTGTGGTACTATATCTGCATAGGACTTTTAAGAGAGCAGATTTCAAGCAATATCCTTAAGTAGTGTTCGTCCACTCCTAGTAAAACCAAAATGGAGTGATCAGTCTTGCTTTACAACAGCTGTTCAACCCACATTCTTCAGAGGAAAAATGTACAGTAGTTAACTTAATTCGGTGACACTCCAGAGCAGTTCACAATAAAAGATAATCTGTACAAACCAGTATTTCAATCAGAAAATGGGAGAAAAATAAATGACAGCAAAATGTTGGTCTACCCAAACTGTTCGACTTTAAAGGGTTAGATCAAACTGTGCTAATGACTTATTCACTCCAAGACGGGCCACAACCACGCTGGGTAAGGGATGAACATTTTCTTTGTACTGTGTCAAACTTTTCACTTTCTTGAAAAAAACATCAATGCATTTCAAGTAAAAAAGTCAATGTCAGCATTTTCATATTCATATTAGGCTTGGTTCTGAATGACAAAAAAAGAAAAAAAAAATTATTCCAATGAAAAGTTTAATGAATGTATGCAGGGGGAAGCTGGATCATATAAATAATGTCTCACTCAGCAAAAAATGGTACTGATTTCAACTTTCAACCTGGGCTGCTGAATATCCTTGACCTTGTATATTCACTAAATTAACAAATAGTTAAACCAACCTACTTATGATCTTTACCTTGTATCTTCATAATTGATAAATAGTTCAACCAAACCACTGATTAAATTCTATACTTTCAAAAAGCTGACTCATATGGTCTGTTTTTAATAAATGTAACTCCTTGAAAACTTGAGGATTTTCTATGATGATTGATTTCCAGTACTTGATATTGAGATGATAGACCAGACACCAAGCAGAAAACAACGCATTTGAGGGTGAAAGAACCGGTAACAGTAGATCTTTACATATATGCTACCTGTAAATTATCTTTCCTGCTGGCTAGAAGACTCCTTCCTCTTGCATTCAAGAGCGGCGATAGCCTGAACACGAGACAATTTGGCATTATAATGTATTCCACATTTGTCCTTTGGATTTTCTTCTGGACTTTTCCAAGCTGTTCTAGCTTTGTGCCCTTGACATTCCGATTCCAGCACTACAAGTTAACATTGTTTTGTCTATTCCTGCTTTAAAGTGTGATGTCACTATACTTCACAACTAGTACGTCGTGGAAACGAAATGACAGCTGCTGTTCGGAAAATTTAATTGAATGAAGCTGATAATTCTATCAAAACGCTATCATATAATTAAAAAGGAATAGCCTAGACGAGGTAATCCTGATCTGAGCTACGAATCTCTCTCTCTCTCTCTCTCTCTCTCTCTCTCTCTCTCTCTCTCTCTCTCTCTCTCTCTCCGCATAATCTTGCTCACAAAGAAAAATAGTTCACCAATCTTCTAAGAATATATATATATATATATATATATATATATATATATATATATATATATATATATATATATATGTTTATATATATACTGTATATATATATATATATATATATATATATATGTATATATATATACATATATATATATATATGTATATATATATATATATATATATATATATTAATATTAATATACAAACATGCATATGGGTAATACTGCATGTATATATATAAGTTATATATATATATATATATATATATATATATATATATATATATATGTATGCATGCATATATATATATATATATATATATATATATATATATATATATGTATGCATGCATATATATATATATATATATATATATATATATATATATATTATGCATATATATATATATATATATATATATATATATGCATATATGTATATATATATATATATATATATATATATATATATGTATATATATATATATATATATATATATATATATATATTATATATATATATATATATATATATACATATATATATAGAAAAATCATCTTATTGTCATGAGTCATTTTCATTCAGTTCTGCCATATCAAATAGCATGTTTATTGATTTTTCTTAGTTGGAAATGTTTGGTTGTCAAGCGCCCAATAAACGAAATGCAAATATTTCCTTTCCATAACCATATGCAGACATTGGTCGAATGGTATGCTTTGATAGCATATTAAGGCAAAAATCAAAAGAAGACAAATTCATTAGTAATGGAAAAATAATAACAATAAAGACCTACTATCCTAATCTTTTCATTCTTAAAACTGCTATAAAAAGAAAAGAATAAAACATTGCGTAGGCTACATATGCAATTATTTATGAATGAACATTGTAACGCTAAAACTTAGTATACAGTCTTAAACTTTTTTCCCATAGTGCTTGAAAATTTTAGGAAGTGTTTTAGACAAAGCAAAGCAATATGTGTACAACATTTCTACAGAGTTGTGTTTAAATAGAATTACATGCAGTTTTGTAGGCCTACATGCCATGTTAACGGATTCGTTTCCTAAGAAAGTCGCAGTACCTTGGGCATGTATTATATTTCTGGGTCAAAAGTTATAGTGTCTCCCAAAATAGCAAACTAATTACTAATTAAAAGTGACTCTGTCTTGATTCATATTCAAAACGTTTGTGGCGAAATCATAATCACCTATAGGCCTAGCTCGTAATGAGCCACAATTCATAATTTATCTAAGAAAGCAACAGAGATAGGAGTTTTAGTCACAGGAATTAAATTAGAAAACAATGAAATTTATTCCTGTTTACATTAAATTTTGCTGGTATTCCTATAACCCCCCCCCCCCCGCAAAAATGATAAGAACTAACCAAACCAAACAACACCAACGGTGACGTAGGCTACTCACCATACAGTCAAATGGGCTAAAAGCCAAAGGCAAAGGCTGCTACAAATACCCAAAAGTGGCCAAAATGTTAGGCAAATTCCACGAATTAATGAGCAGCTGATAACAAAGGCCAAATAAGGTTAGGCTCAAAACTCACTTGGGCCACCATGAATAAATTGTAATACACCAATTAAATACATTACCTTTGAAAATATGTGTTAGCATAAATTCCAAATTGGTTAATAATATTCAAAAAGCAAAATTTTGTCTTCCATGCATAACCAAAATTAAAACAAATACACATTTTTGGTGATAATATAAGAAATTTCATTGAAATTTGTGTCAATATAATGAGCAGGCTATGTCAAATTATTTGGTTTGAAGAATGGAGACGAAAATAAATGGTAAAATTGGGCTAACTTCCTAGTCAAGTTACTGAAAAGTTAAGTTAGATAAACACAAGGTACGACTGAATTCGGTTAATAACAAAATTTTAGGCAAGTGGCCCTAGCCTATATTGTAAACAGGAATTCACAGGCTTACATAAACTGAGCCCCTTAACCTGAAATTTTACAAAAGGAATGCATAGGCCTAGCTTTGCTCTTTTTAGGGAACTTCTTCAAAACTAATATAAATGTGAAGAATTTTCTTCACTACTCTTCTTCTTCATAGTTCATACATAGACTTTGTTATTGTTCGTGACGTCACGGCAGGGAAAAATGTGAGTAATGTGTCTTTCTTGAGCGAGTGTCCCAAGATTAATACTTTTGTGTTGTTTGTATACATTATTCTACCGTAAGTATTTAGGTACAGTATTTTAAATCTCTTAATTACAACTCAAGTCTGCTAGTCTAGGAGGTATGGTTGTCCACACACGTAAGCCCGACTTGCTAAATTACCTTTTAGTTTCATTTTTATTCTGTATGCCAGTTGTTTAGAATTAGGATTATCTTTGCCCCCTGGAGTTGCAAGATTTCTCCTTGTATTCTAAATAAGTGTGTTGCTTAAAATTCACAAGGCACAAGATTTTTGAGCCTGTCCTAAATGAGAGTTGGCACCTCAAGACCGTAGGCCTACCTACGCACCAAGATACGCTTTTTTTTGGGAAGGAAGGAGGACGCAGCTGACCTGAACTCGACCTCACAAACAAACAGGCCACGGTACGAAACGGAGCTGCCCAGTTAGGCTCCAATGTCAACCTCGTGCTCCCACTCTCCATCACTAGCCTGTCCCCTTACACAATAACTAACCAAGAATACGTAGAGGTCAAGCAGATGACCAGTGTTAGTGCATAGCTGCTAATTCTACAGCACGTCGGTTCCAGTCTTGGGGGCTAGTTGGAGAACTTGGAGGGGGCCGTTGACTCTGCAGAATAAGTGCTGTAAGCCTAGTGAGCAAACTGAAGACCGCCACATTTAGGACACGGGCGCCCACAACAGAAAAAAAAATCTTGTGAGTTCAACTAATGGCCATTCCCCCTTTAGATAAGTTTCAATTTCTCATAAGTTAAGTTTAGGTATTATTTTGGCATTACATCTTTCGGGCTGCGTGCATGGAAATTATTGTATTCATATTTTTTTGATCTTGGTAATTGCTTGAGGTCACTGACCACATGTTGGGACCTCACGGCATCCTACCGCACAAATTGTTGATCAGAATTTTTTGACTCTTATTTATTCTGTTTGAGGTTTAATCCACGAGTTAATTCCGTTTGATGTTTTCAAGTTTTTGTGTTGTAAATTCACTTATTCATTATATCATATGTAAAACTTATAATTGAGTTACTGATATTTTTTCCAATTTTTAATTTTGTTGTGTTAAAATCATTGAGTTATTTCCATCCCTTTTTTTCTGTAATAAATCATTTGGAATAGATTACACAATTTGGTATCTTTAACCACATTATATAGATTTTACCAATTTATACTATGGGACGGGTCAGAAGTACCCAAGGTGTTGAGAGTAACCTACTCAGACAGAGGTAAGTTGGTATCAGCGAGTGTACGCTCTTTAACTTAGTGCTTTGAAGGTGAAGATCCCCATTTAACTTTACTTTATACTTTTATACTCCACTGTTCCCCCCTATTTTATTGTCTAATTGCATTAACGTAAGATACCTGTACAGCATCTCACTGGGGTCACTAGGACGGAGTCGAAACAGAGCCTTAGAGTGAGATGACTCTAGCCCTGACAAAGCTAGAGTAGGCCATAAATTATTTCCAAATTAACGTGTGGAGTTCTCCGGCCTCTGGACAGTAAAATTGCCTCCTTTTGTATTTAAGAGTGAAGGTTAGTGAACTATGGCAGTAAAGTATTAGCAGGGCGTTTGTGTCCCGAGAGTAAGTGCTCATTATCCTCCCCTGTTGAGCTTTGGGTAATTGCCGTAGGGAGACTTTCCTGGACTAAGTTCCCACTCAACCATTCAGATAAAAATTCTCCACACGAGTGGTCCTTCGAACCGGATCTCTCACCTTTGACTTTTGGGTAATTAAATTAATGTAACCTAGCTTGATTAAGCAATAAATACCTCGCTATACCACACTTACCCACATGCACCAGCCACATTGTAGAAAGTGTAATGCCCAGACTTGAGTTGGAACGAGAGAAGAGTTTTGTAATTTTATAGTATTTGACACACGCTTAAGGAAGACAGTGTAACCAGGTTTATTTATGAGTTCTGAGACGACAGAACTATATATGTTCAGGTCATCGATTTAGGTTGCATGCTGCATGTTTTACTATTAACTTGCGAAGTTCTATGCCCGTCGGTTCATATGATCTGTTCACCTAATTTTGGCATTTAACCAGAAAGTTCCGAGACACTGGAACTAAGGTATATCACTTTCGTTGTTCAGACTTCATTGTTTACTGCTCCAGGCGAGCACCGTTCATTTTGCTCTGTTCGACTTAATTTGCCAATCTACTTTTTTCCATAAATTTGTACCTCGGTTTACCATCCTTTGTGCAAGTGCTGTAATTTTCTTACTAACCCCTCTTGTAAGCTTAACCCCGTGTCCTTGGTCACAGAACTTTTAGCGCGATATTGCTAAGTCTACAATTTCACGTAGTCACTTAAAAATTTGTTAAAGGTCGTCTTACCCATGTGTAGCGTATCTTAGTTTACTTGTGATTACCACTTGACAAGTGCGTCAATAATTTTACCCTCAGCCTTAGTGTAATTTTGCACTTTTGTCCTTTTTGTGAGAAACTTTTACGTTTAACCTCTGTGTGAGGAAAGCTTTATGTAATGTCCTCTGTTGTGAGCGAGATTTAGTTATCCTTTGCATGAGGTAATTTCAAGTTTAGCCTTAGCGCGAGTGGTGTTTAAATTGTTTTGCGATTTCCATGTGCTACTAGTCACATTGAGTAATTTTTTGCGACTATCTAAGTTCTATTTACTTTTGTCATTTTGGTGCTAGCCTATACTGTATAGTTGTAAATTGTCATTGCCACTTACCACACTTTTTCATTGTGCATTTAACCAATCCATGGTCACTTCTTGTGCACACATAGCCGCACAAGTTTCCCAAACCTTTCGAGTAGGGTGAGTTTCCATTCCTCAGACATACCCATAAATCTTAAGAATTTATTTAACTTTGAATTTGCAAACTCCGCACATCCAAGGGTTTCATCCAAAATGTCTTTACAAATTCTTAATCTCGGTAACCCTCCACAACCTCAGACTGAAGCTCTCAGCTTGGAGGAACTTAACTCACGGCTTGAGCAACAGGAGGTCGATTTCAAATTTCTATGTGAGGACGCAGATCTGGCCCTCCATAGTCTAAGTTCAGTAGATCTTTCACGCATGTCGTCCCCTGGGTTGGATCACTTTAGCGTTCACATCGGAGGCATCAGGGACAAACTCAATGAATACAAACAGTTTTGGCGATCTCATTATAAACATCCGACCGTGGTGGCGAATTACTCAATGCTGGTTGACTGTGCAAAACGAATTGAAACTGCCTTCAGTAGCATTGTGATCCATAAGTCCACTGGCAACCAAGCCCAGAATCAAACACCTGGCGCAAACCCGCACACTGTTTATGTGTCCGTTGCCTCTGAGCCTGATCCCCCCATCTTTGAAGGTCGTAGGGAACGTTGGACGGGTTGGTGGAGCCTTTTCCGTCAAACCATACACGAATCTCCCAAATATTCCCCAGCGGATAAGTACAAGATCCTTTTACGGTGCCTAAGAGGACCAGCCCGACGTCTTGCTGGAAACAGGATCTGGACAGAGGGTTTGTACGAGAGGACCATCGCTAACCTTGTCCAGGAGTACGAATCCCCTGATCTTGACCGTCATTTGCTGCGTAAGAAGCTCTTTAGTATGAGCCCCCCAGCGGATGATGGCCCTGACCTCAGACGGTTTCTGATGGAGTGGAACAATGCTGAGGAAGAATACGTGCAAGTGACCAAAGCCCCCTTGTCCGAAGATCTGTTGGAGCATGCCATCCTGAGTAAGCTAAACCCCACTCTCTTGGAGACAGTTTATCGCCGTTACAATAGCACATCCGTGTCCTTGCAAGAGTTAAAGGACGGACTATACGAACATGCACGCACAAAGGAGCTACCCAAACTGTTGACGGAGCCCAGCAAAGACTGGCTTCCTGTTAAACCTTCTAACTCTGGAGTAAACAGCAATTCAACTACAAAATTGGCTAAGGCCTTCCATAGAACGACTAGTGATGCCCTTAAGCTGCAGACACCATCCACACCAACCCAAAACCCAGCAAAACCCACTCAGAAGCGTGCACCGGAGCCGGCCAGAGCTCCCCCACCAACAGGTAACCCTGTTCGGTACAATTGTGTTTTTTGTGACCACAATGGTCACTCATCTACAAAATGCCCCCGGTTCCCCGATTCTAATAGTCGATTAACGCGGTTGAACCAACTAGGCTGTTGCACTAAATGTTTTTCAATGCAACATGTTGCCCGTGATTGCACCGCCCATGTTACATGCCAGAACTGCCAACGTGGCCACAAATTGCCTCTCTGCCCTAACATCGTGACCGTGGGTCACCAACCTGATGGGCCAAGAGCAGACCCACCTTCTGTTCTACTTAATCATATAGCCTCGAGTGAGACTGAAAAAACCAACCAGGCGAACGAAATAAACCCTGCTGTTCTACCCACCTTCACTGGCGATCTAATTAATGGAAAACTTAAACACACCACCCGAGTTTTCCTGGATTGTGGTGCCCAACGCACGTTTGTTCATCCCAATGTAGTCAAGTCACTGAACCTTGCTCCTGTCGGAAAAATCGTGTTCCGACTCAACTCGTTCAACATGGACGAACCACCTCAATGTTCAGACTTGGTACAGTTCAATTTGAAAATTGGTCGCCGCAAGCATAAGGTCGTTGCCATTGTCAACCCGAACGTGGGGAAGAACATAAGGACGCCTGGATATACCCATGCAGTTCGCACTCTAGAGGCTAGTGGTCTACGTCTTGCAGACAGGCAGCCAGATGACAATGCCACTGGCATAGAGATCATCCTCGGAGCCGATTACCTTCCCCGACTCCTCAAGCGCACTCACAACATCAAGGGTGTCAACTTGTTCAGTACACCAGGTGGATATGTGGTTTGGGGAGAGCTGCCAGATTGGTCACGAGAAGGGACAGAACCCCCAGAGGTTGATAGTCTGTCGCTCACACTAAACCGTATCAGCGTAACAGACCCTGTGGGAGTAGAGCCCCCCGTCGAGAATCTTTGGAAACTCGATGCTGTGGGCATAAGCAATGAACCCTTCAGCCATCTTGAGGCACAGGCCGTTGATCTCTTCAAGCGTACTACACGGTACGCAAACGGAAGATACACAGTGCAACTACCCTTCAAGAGTGATAGCCGACCAGAGATAAATTTTGGTAGGGCTTTTGCCCAGCTGATGTCCCTTAAAAAATCTAAAGACCCTCAGTTATTCATCAAGTACCAAGCCATCCTTGACGAGTACATGAAGGAGGGCTTTATCGAGCCGGTCGAGCTAGAACCTCATAATGACGGACAAATGCACTACCTACCCCATCATCCTGTCCTCAAAAATTCCACCTCCACACCAATGCGCATAGTATTCAATGCCTTGGCTAAATCGGGACCAAATTCAAGGTCTCTGAATGAATCCTTGTACACCGGGCCAAACTTGGCCTCAAAAATTCAGTCCATGATCCTCCGGTTTAGGGAAAAGCCATTTGGTTTGACGGCAGACATCTCTAAGGCTTTCCTGCGGATTGAGATCGCTCGGGAACACCGTGATTACTGTCGGTTTCTTTTCTTTAAGGACTCCAGTATGTCTGAAGTTGTTGCGTACCGCTTCAAAGTGGTCCTGTTTGGGGCCACCTCGAGCCCATATTTGCTCAACCAGACAATCCAACACCACCTGGATGCTCAAACGAGTAGTCTTGCCTCACAGCTTAAAACAAGCTTCTACGTTGACAACTTTCAACGTTGCTACGACTCGCCCACGGACATCCTTAGCGAAAGACAGTCCATAGAAAAAATTATGCTGGAAGCCAACATGCCCCTTGCCAAATGGACCACTAATGCCCCCATCTCGGGAGACTTCACCGAAACGGGCCCCCAAGATTACCTCGGTCTGGACTGGAACACCGCGGATGACACATTAGCTGTCAAGCTCCCCTCAGGACTGATGTTAGAGGACTACTCACACGTCAACACCAAGAGGAAGGTTGTCTCTCTGTTTTCTTCCATCTACGACCCTATTGGCCTGATCTCGCCGGTCACTATCCTCGGCAAACTCTTCATTCAGAAACTCTGGATGATGGATCAAAGTTGGGATTCACGCCTGAGCGAAGAATTGATCCGCGAGCTCGGTGCCGTTCTTAAAAAATACAAGGGTCTCGAGAACATTAAGGTGCCTCGAAATGCACATCAGGGTCACCAGGCTGCATTACATGTGTTTGCAGATGCCTCCAAGCAAGCCTTTGGAGTGGCTTGCTACGTGGTCACAATTGAAGGTAAATGCCAGCTCCTCACAGCCAAGGCACGAGTTACCCCTAAACGTTTGCTGGAATTGGACGAGAGTCAGTCCATTCCCAAGCTTGAGTTGACCGCACTCTTGTTTGGATGCCGACTAGCCCAGTATCTGATAGAATTACGTCCAGAAACATACGTCTCTACGACAGTGTGGTCCGATGCCTCCACGGCCCTGCAGTGGGTACACAGCCGGCAGAGCACGTCCCCATATGTTCTCAATAGGGTTGAGGAGATAAACCGTATAAGGTTGAACTGTCGGTTGCTTCTCAAGCATGTCCCCACGTCCGGCAATCCCGCGGACCTGGCGTCGCGGGGAGTAGCCGCCAAAGTCATCCTCAAGTCCAACTTATGGCTTCATTGACCAGCCTGGCTGATCGACATCTCAGCTTACCCAGACCAAAGCAGATTCCTACTGAATGGGAGATAAAAGCTTGTCCCATCAGACTTTTGCCACCGCAAACTCAAAGATTTGCTCATTTCTCATCTCTTGATGAGGCAGTTAGGAGCTATGCAGCCTTGCTGCGCCTGACGAGCGGATGGGCCGAGCACAAATTCCCCCATTTAGTCCAAAGGTTCCCACGAAGACCACTTACCGCCATCATTCGTGTGTCACAGGCGGCCAGTTACCCCCAAATATTACGACAATTGCAAGGTAAACCCGCCTTGTTGACGTCCGATGAACGAGCCTTTATCGGACAACGGAATCCCTATATTGACAATAACGGTGTTCTAAGAGGTCGATCCCGCCTCAGTGATGCACCCCCGGAGTCCGGCTACATGGACCCCATTCTCCTAGAGTCCCACTGTGCTCTCTGGAAACTTATTGTTGAGCATTGGCATGAAGTGCTGCTGCACTGTAACACCTCCACTCTTCTTGTTCACTTGCGCAAGGAATTTTGGGTTCCCCGAATGCGCCAGCAAGTGAAGAAGATTCTCAAACGGTGCATACATTGCAAAAGAGTACAAGGCCAGCCGTACCCAACCCCACCGTTAGCTCCAGTCCACCCTAACCGCCTCAATGCTGAGGTCCCTTTCAGAGTAACTGGACTGGACTACACTGGCGGCTTCAAGATACACCATTCACATGTGGACATTGTGTACGTACTGCTGTTTACTTGCGCGGCCACGCGGGCAGTAGCGTTAGAAACTACTACTTCATTGACAGTTGTGGAACTAGTCCAAGCGATACGAAGGTTAACTGCCCGATTTGGGATGCCACAGTGCCTTGTGTCTGACAATGCCTCAACCTTTCAAGCTGGTCAGACACTCTTGACAGAACTCATGCAACACCCTGTTACCGACGGGTTCAAACGGGCCCACAACCTCACTTGGAAGTTTATCACTCCTCGAGCCCCGTGGCAAGGAGGGTTTTACGAGCGCTTGATTGGGTTTACCAAACTCAACTTGCGCAAAGCCACTTACCGTTGCCACCCTACGTATGATGAGTTTGTGACCTTGGTCCGAGAAGTAGAATGCGTGGTGAATGATCGGCCTCTAACATATCTGGATGCTGACGACCCCACTGATACGCCTTCGACCCCAAGCCACCTACTCTATGGTCGAACCCTCTCATTGGCACCTCAAGTCCACCTAGCTGACTTGACTGATCCTACTTTTCGAGAAGGGGACATCCTCCGCAAAGATTACCAGAAGCTGACCAACATGCTGCAAACATTCCTGAAGAGATGGAAGTACGACTATGTCAGTTCCCTTCGAGAACGACACCAGAAGTCTAGTCGCCTCCACCCGAACATCCCCAGAGTTGGAGATTTATGCTTGTTGATTCTGGACGAGGTCAATCGAGAGGAGTACCCTTTAACCCGTATACTCGAAGTATACCCAAGTCGAGATGGACACATTAGAACAGTCAAAGTCCGCTCTGCAAATGGAGAGTATGTACGTCCAGTCAACCGACTCATACCTTTGGAGGTTAACGAAAATGGCCAAACGCTATCAGAACCAAGTGAGGAGGAACCTCCTAACACCCCTCCTCTCGAAAATCTCGACAGTCCTCCTAGAGACCAACTGGCCGAGAGAAATGATGAGACCACAGCCGAAGCTAGGTCTCCTGTAGTCATCGCGGCGCCTCGCCACGACAGGCCTACACGGGCCTCTGCTGAACGTGCACGAGCCCTATTCCAGGAGGTCTTGTAGTAGCTTTACATAGTCTTCATCAACCATGTGAAGGACTGCTGAAGTTTTGATTTGTCCTTCCCTCCGCTCTTATCTTGCAGTTGTAGTTACCTTTTTGTACTAAGTCACAGTTAACTCTGTTTTACTTCCACTTGTAATCGTACCACCTTTGTTTGACTCTCGCTTGTAAATCGTACTTCGCACTCATCCCGTGTGCGGTTGCGGTTCAACTTAATGCCAATTGCAGACATAGCATAGCGCAACTAGTCACATTCATTCTTTATTCATTTAGTATAGAGTACTCATCTCATATACTAACATCTAACCCATATTGCATTAGTCTACACTAACCCTTCTCCTTTTCCTCCCTTTATCCCCAGGGTGTGAAGAATTTTCTTCACTACTCTTCTTCTTCATAGTTCATACGTAGACTTTGTTATTGTTCGTGACGTCACGGCAGGGAAAAATGTGAGTAATGTGTCTTTCTTGAGCGAGTGTCCCAAGATTAATACTTTTGTGTTGTTTGTATACATTATTCTACCGTAAGTATTTAGGTACAGTATTTTAAATCTCTTAATTACAACTCAAGTCTGCTAGTCTAGGAGGTATGGTTGTCCACACACGTAAGCCTGACTTGCTAAATTACCTTTTAGTTTCATTTTTATTCTGTATGCCAGTTGTTTAGAATTAGGATTACCTTTGCCCCCTGGAGTTGCAAGATTTCTCCTTGTATTCTAAATAAGTGTGTTGCTTGAAATTCACAAGGCACAAGATTTTTGAGCCTGTCCTAAATGAGAGTTGGCACCTCAAGACCGTAGGCC
Source organism: Palaemon carinicauda (assembly GCF_036898095.1). NCBI lineage: Eukaryota > Metazoa > Arthropoda > Malacostraca > Decapoda > Palaemonidae > Palaemon > Palaemon carinicauda. The sequence goes on from NC_090742.1 coordinate 137,781,129, forward strand.
TACCTACGCACCAAGATACGCTTTTTTTTGGGAAGGAAGGAGGACGCAGCTGACCTGAACTCGACCTCACAAACATACAAGCCACGGTACGAAACGGAGCTGCCCAGTTAGGCTCCAATGTCAACCTCGTGCTCCCACTCTCCATCACTAGCCTGTCCCCTTACACAATAACTAACCAAGAATACGTAGAGGTCAAGCAGATGACCAGTGTTAGTGCATAGCTGCTAATTCTACAGCACGTCGGTTCCAGTCTTGGGGGCTAGTTGGAGAACTTGGAGGGGGCCGTTGACTCTGCAGAATAAGTGCTGTAGGCCTAGTGAGCAAACTGAAGACCGCCACATTTAGGACACGGGCGCCCACAACAGAAAAAAAAAAAATCTTGTGAGTTCAACTAATGGCCATTCCCCCTTTAGATAAGTTTCAATTTCTCATAAGTTAAGTTTAGGTATTATTTTGGCATTACATCTTTCGGGCTGCGTGCATGGAAATTATTGTATTCATATTTTTTTGATCTTGGTAATTGCTTGAGGTCACTGACCACATGTTGGGACCTCACGGCATCCTACCGCACAAATTGTTGATCAGAATTTTTTGACTCTTATTTATTCTGTTTGAGGTTTAATCCACGAGTTAATTCCGTTTGATGTTTTCAAGTTTTTGTGTTGTAAATTCACTTATTCATTATATCATATGTAAAACTTATAATTGAGTTACTGATATTTTTTCCAATTTTTAATTTTGTTGTGTTAAAATCATTGAGTTATTTCCATCCCTTTTTTTTCTGTAATAAATCATTTGGAATAGATTACACAATTTGGTATCTTTAACCACATTATATAGATTTTACCAATTTATACTATGGGACGGGTCAGAAGTACCCAAGGTGTTGAGAGTAACCTACTCAGACAGAGGTAAGTTGGTATCAGCGAGTGTACGCTCTTTAACTTAGTGCTTTGAAGGTGAAGATCCCCATTTAACTTTACTTTATACTTTTATACTCCACTGTTCCCCCCTATTTTATTGTCTAATTGCATTAACGTAAGATACCTGTACAGCATCTCATTGGGGTCACTGGGACGGAGTCGAAACAGAGCCTTAGAGTGAGATGACTCTAGCCCTGACAAAGCTAGAGTAGGCCATAAATTATTTCCAAATTAACGTGTGGAGTTCTCCGGCCTCTGGACAGTAAAATTGCCTCCTTTTGTATTTAAGAGTGAAGTTTAGTGAACTATGGCAGTAAAGTATTAGCAGGGCGTTTGTGTCCCGAGAGTAAGTGCTCATTATCCTCCCCTGTTGAGCTTTGGGTAATTGCCGTAGGGAGACTTTCCTGGACTAAGTTCCCACTCAACTATTCAGATAGAAATTCTCCACAATAAATAAATAGAAACAAACAACTCAACTATCGTCTCTGAGGCCAAATCTTACAACGGAACTGCATAGGCCTACATAAACTGAGCCCCATAACCTGAAGTCTAACAAGAGGAATACATAGACCTACAAAATTAAAATTTGATATAATTTATTCGCCGTAACGATAGCCGACTGGTTTATGCAAACGAGTATCAAGAACTCGAAATGATACACAGTTCATAATTTCCTTTAAGAGACCAACAAAGCTAGGAATTTTAGGCACAGGAATTAAATGACAAAATAAATAAATCAATTTACGTTTACCTTAAATCTCGTTGGTATTCGCCAAAAGCAAAAAGACAAGAACTCGTCTAATGTTCTAGTAAAACTCCTCCATACACATTCGGCCAAACATGCAAATTAACTTACATGAGTCTTAGATAGTTCGATGTCTTAATGAAGGCACAGGAAGTAATTACGCAATATATAGCTCATAGGGAATGGCATTGCTTGTCATTATTGTTCACTAAATAAGATTAAACTGGGAACGGATTTTATGATCGTCCTTCCTGTGTTAAGAGCAAAGTGGACACAAGTCACATAATCCATCCACAAAAATTTAAGGCGGGAAACAAGAAAGAAAACTTTGTTTCATTTGCGAAATACAGACAAAAAATATAATCTACAATTGAAAAATAATAATCATTAATTATCACTTAATAATTCACAATAAATCTACAGTGAAATTAATAATCACGCAATGTATAATAGAATGTGTATAAAACAGTTACCCAATTCTAGAAATATTTACCGTTTTCTGTCCTAGTATCATTTACAGAAAATGGCTATTACTGCTTTTCTTGTTGAACTGATATAATACTATGAAATAACCATGTTTTCAAGTAACTATTTAACTACCCGTAATTATTGGGTTAACTCTAGATTTCATATTATACAAGATATTTGATACGAGATGTATTATATAAGGTGAAATATTGGTAAAATTATAGTTAAAGACGGAACATTTTGTTTAACAGAAAAAAAGTTTTTCCTGTAGTAAATAATGTGCTTTCACTGAATTCGACCTTCATTTCAACAGCAAATAAACAGAAAACCTGTTAAACCATCTAAGATCGGGGTTGTATTTTTAGATATCTAATGGATTTTTCTCCGCCATACGCTCGCTTTGTTAATGAAAAAACAAAAACATCAAGCTTCTATGTACTGGCAAACGGTATATGTTGAGCTGCACACGCTAACCCCATTATTTACTATTTCTTAGATAAGTTTTTATTTACAGAGAAAATAAGTGTAATTTTCGAAGAAAACGGATCTTTTCTATAGGAAAACCTTTTTTTTTTTTTTTAGTAGAAAAGCTTTTTCTGTCCGTAACTGTAATAAAACCGAAATATGATAAATGCAGTCTCATACATCAATGGTTTGGTCTCTCAGTCATTTTTTTAATTATACAGTGGCATTTTACTTTATTTTTGCAAGACTATTTTCATATAGATAAAACCTATATTACATAGCAGATTACTATTCCATACATCACTGCTCACAACATGAACAGTTTTAGAACACTTTTCTTACCACCAAAAAGTAAGGAGACCGAAGTATGCCTAGACTTGATAAGCACAAGAGAAAAAACCATTAAAATTGTATAAGACCTTTATATTATGACTTCCATATAAGACCTCCAAATAGTCAAGTATCTGTGACAGGCCGAGAGAAGGTTGTGAACTCAAAGGCAGTATGAAAGCAACTGAGTTCATTTATTATAGAACACTCTCCTTTATATACAAAACCTCAAGGCAACAGGAAATTACATGTTCGAGAAACAGACAATGTTACATAGGAGAAACACAGACATGTTTATTCTGGTTCTTTTTAGTGCGAGGGAAGAGCGAAGATACAAGCATAATATATACAAAATGAATTATGTACGATCGTGTGACACACGGTTGGTACATGGCTCCCCCCTAAAAATGACATACTGTACATGTTAAATAGGGCGCCCTGATCTAGAGAGGTGAACTGTAGGCGAGTCATCTGGCAGAAGATAAGCAGGTTTTAGACGATCAATGGAGACCCAGTCTTCTTTGCCACGAATGTTTAGTAGGAATGCTTTCGGACTGCGGCGGATCAATAGGAAAGGGCCCGTGTAAGGGGGCGTTAGCGGTGGCTTGCTAGTGTCGTTGCGCAGGAAGACATGCGTTGCAGAGTGTAAGTCTGTTGGTGTGTGATGCTTCGCTGGGAGCTTATAAGTCTGGCGGCATGGAGTAAATTTTCCCACGACGTGACGTATGCACTGGAGATCGTCGTAGGATGTTGTAGAAGGAAAAAATTCGGCAGGGACGACCAAGGGGTTGCCATACACCATTTCAGCTGCCGAGACGTCGAGGGCGTCTTTAGGAGTGGTCCTTAGTCCCAGGAGGACCCAGGGAAGCTGAGTAAACCAGTTGCAATCCTTGCAGCGGGACATCAAAGCTGCTTTGAGGGTGCGATGAAAACGTTCAACCATTCCATTGGCAGCGGGGTTGTAGGCCGTTGTCTGATGTAGGGTGATGCCCAGGAGATTCGCTAATGATGTCCACAATTGAGAGGTGAAAGTGGTTCCCCTGTCGGAAGTAATATGCTCAGGGATACCAAATCTTGCAATACATCCAGAGAGTAAGGCAGATGTACATGAGGCGGATGTTGCAGTTTCCATGGGAATGGCTTCAGGCCAACGAGTGGAGCGGTCGATGACGGTAAACAGGTAACGATGTCCTTGTGATGTGAGTAGGGGGCCTACAATGTCGACGTGAATGTGTGCAAAACGGCGCTGAGGTTGAGGAAAGGTGCCCACTCCTGAATCCGTGTGTCAATGTACTTTGGAAGTTTGGCAAGAAGTGCAGGCACGGACCCAATCCTTAGCATCCTTAGAAATGCCGTGCCATATGAACTTTGCCTTCAGCAGCTGTGCAGTAGAACGGCAATAGGGATGTGAAAGGACGTGAATGAAATCAAACACCTGCCGGCGCATGGGAGCAGGAATCCAAGGTCGTGGTCTACCATTACTGACGTCACAGAGGAGGGTGGTGTTGGAGTCTTCGAAGGGGAAGTCTTCCAAGCGTAGGGACGTGCAGGATGTCATACATGCTTGATACTCTGGATCCTGTTGTTGGGCTTCAGCCACGGCGTTGTAATCCAATCCCAGTTGAACGGCAGCCAACGTGTTTCTTGACAGGACATCGGCAACGGTACTCATTTTCCCATTGACGTATTGAAGGGTGCAATTGAATTCAGCCACGGCGGAGAGATGTCGGCGTTGCCGGGGGGACCAGGCATCAGACTGTCTAGTAAAGGCGTGCACCAGAGGCATGTGGTCTGCAAATGACGAAGGGTGTACCTTCTAAGAAATAGCGAAAGTGACGGACAGCCAAGTGCACCGCCAGCAATTCTCGATCGAAGGTAGAATAACCCGATTCTGCCTTGGACAGTTTTCTGCTGAAGAAGGTCAATGGGCGGGGCGAGCCGTTGACCACCTGCTCGAGTACTGCACCAATAGCGACGTCGCTGGCATCGGTAGAGAGAAGGAGAGGGGCATGTGGGATAGGAAAAGTGAGAGCCGCAGCAGTGGTTAGGGCCTTCTTTGCATTGCAGAAGGCTGCTTCTTGAAGGGACCCCACTGCAGGTCCTTTGGCTTGCCCTTGAGGGAGGCGTAGAGGGGAGCAAGCATGGCGGCAATGGCTGGCAGAAAACGGTGATAATAGTTTATCATGCCCAAGAATTCCTGCAGAGCTTTGACGGTCGAGGGCGCGGGGAAGTTCTGAACGGCTGCTACCTTCTCAGGGAGGGGATGGACTCCTTCAGGAGTGATGCGGTGCCCCAAGAACGACACTTCGTTGGCGCCAAAGGTACACTTGTCGTACCGGACTACAAGGTCGTTTTGTTGCAGGCGGTCGAGCACGATGCGCAGGTGATGGAGGTGTTCCTCTTTTGAGGAAGAGAACACAAGTATGTCGTCCACATAGCATACACAGAAAGGGAGGTCCCCTAAGATGCCATCCATGAGACGTTGAAATGTGGCCCCAGCATTACGAAGACCAAAACAGGAGTAATTGAAGGTGTATGTACCAAACGGAGTGGTGATGCCAGTCTTGGGGATGTCATCTGGGTTCATAGGCACCTGATAATACCCCTTCAGGAGGTCGAGCGCAGAGAAAACCTTCGCTTTGTGCAGGTAGGAGGTCACGTCGGCGATGTTTGGGAGGGGGTAGTGATCCGGTTCTTTTTGCATGTTCAGGCGCCTGTAATACCCGCACGGACGGAGGGAACCGTCTTTCTTCAGAACGATGAGTAAGGGTGACGACCATGGGCTGGAAGCCTTTTGGTAAAGGCCCATTTCCTCCATTTCGGCGAACGTCTGTTTGGTGGCTGCCAATCATTCTGGTGCCAGACGTCTGAATTTTGCAAAGACTGGGGGTCCTGTCGTCTTGATATGGTGATAAATACCGTGCTTGGCAGGAACCGTGGGCGTTTGGCGAAGTTCTGGATGGAAAACTTCCGGGTATGACGTGAGGAGGTGGGCATAGGCATCCGTGGGTGCGCTAATGTGGAGAGCGAGGTTAGAGGGGGCGGGTTGAAGAAGTGTCGACGAGTATGAGTCTGCATTGACCAATCGTCGGTGGGCGACATCGACCAGAATGTGGAAATGAGAGAGAAAATCCGCACCGAGGATTGGCAATGTGACGTCAGCAACGAGAAACTACCAATTGAATTTACCGTTTCCGAACGATAATGTGAGGTTCTCGTAACCGTAGGTGGGTATCGCAGATCTGTTGTCAGCTACCAGGCGGACGTCGGCAGATGTAGACAGACTACGTCGTGTCTTGAAGAGTTTCCTTGGCAGAAGAGAACGACAAGCACCCGTGTCTACCAAAAATCTCACGCCCGTTCCTGCATCATGTAAAAAGAAAAGATTAGAAACATGGGAGGCCACCGCCACGAGCGATGGCCTTCTTACACGTTTTTTGGCCACTGACAATCCTCGGCACATTTCTTTGCGGTTGCCCTGAATCTGAAGTGGTAGTAGCAAAGCTGCGGCGGATGGGAGGTAGTAAGTGGCTGTAAAAGTCGTTTGTTGGGGCACGAGCGATTGGTGGGTGGTGGGCAGTTTTGTCGCTGCTTCAGCACGTCACGGGGTAGGCGTGTATGTCTTACGGCATTCATGTCAGCTTCGGTTGGCGTTGAATAGGCATCCTCTTCGTCAGGGGTGGAGGCGTTGATGGAGGTCTTCTAGTGGCTGTCCATAAGGCCGTCGGCTTTGGTCATCAAGTCCTTTGTGGGTAAACTATCGACATCGGGTATGGCAGCGCATATAGGTCCGGGTAAACGGCATATCCAAAGGGCACGAAGTAGGTTCACCTCACGAGGAGAGCCGTCTGCGGCAGGTTGAAGGCGAGCGATACTGGTCATTTCCCTGAGGGCAAGCGAAGCCCTTTGGTCCCCCAACGGTTGTTGCGAGAGCTGAAAAAGCTTTGCTATACGGGCGGCTGGCGACGGCGAGTGCTGCTGCAGAAGGTATGTTTTGAGGGCGTCATACGCTATTGGGGTGTCTCCTTGTTCACAAAGCCAGTCGGATATTTCCGGGAAGGTGTCCTTGGGTATAGCCGCGAGAACATAATCTGCTTTGGTGGTTGAGTGAGTCACGCCCTTGATGCGAAACTGGACTTCTGCTCGCTGAAACCAAGCAAACGCCTCTCCGCTGGGGAATGATGAAAGTTTCAATGGGGCAGCCGCAGCGCCAATTTCTGTAGAGTCTGCCATAGTACCAACGATGGAGGGGTGAGGGGGGTGGCGGTGGAAGGCGGTGGGAGCGAGTCGACTTCCGGGGTCACCAATGTGACTGGCCGAGAGAAGGTTGTGAACTCAAAGGCAGTATGAAAGCAACTGAGTTCATTTATTACAGAACACTCTCCTTTGTATACAAAACCTCAAGGCAAAAGGAAATTACATGTTCGAGAAACAGACAATGTTACATAGGAGAAACACAGACATGTTTATTCTGGTTCTTTTTTAGTGCGAGGGAAGAGCGAAGATACAAGCATAATATATACAAAATGAATTATGTACGATCGTGTGACACACGGTTGGTACATATCGTTATGTGCATAGCTGGCCAATGGTGTATCATTTTCTTACAGTATGTGAAATGATACTTCGAGATAAGGAATATTATCCCTTCCAGGAGACATGCTTGGAATGATATTGAACCTCATATTCAGGATAAGGTTTGAGTTCTTTTGGATGTTATAGTATAAAGGGACAATATTTCATCCTAATCAGGATGAAGGTTTTTTCATATTCTTAAATGCTTGATTGATTTGAGGTTTTCTGGTCTCCTGATTTCGTGTTCTTAAAGAAAAGATTTGGGAACAAATTACTCAGAGAAATATTGGTAGTTAAATGGCAGGGCAGGATTAGTAAGGAAACTATAAGAGAGATTACTTGAGTGCTGTTGTGGATGAGATCATGGTGAAGAGTAGATGGAGATGGTTTCGGCATACTCGTTGCACTCCCCAAAAGAGATTAGTTCACCAAAATTTCAACTGGGCTCCACAAGGCACTTGAAGAGTTGGAAGACCCAGAACTACTTGGCTGAGGACTATAAAGCATGACGTAGGAGACATTGAATGGAGAAGTATTGATTTAAAAGCTCAAGATAGAGACTACTGGCAAAATCTAACTGTACCACTCGTGTTTCATACACGTTTGTAAACTGTAACAGTTTCGATTTTTTATCTTATTACTTGCTCTTCCCTTCGTAATGCTGGGGCTACTCTACCTTCGACTGTGAATTGCTGGCAGTGCACTTGGCTGTCCATCACTTTTGCCCCTTCTTTGAAAGTACGCCCATTGTCTTTCACTCAAACCACATGCCTCTGGTGCATGCCTTCACTCGAACCTCCGATGCCTTGTCCGCCTGTCACTGGCAACATTTCTCTACCATGGCTAAATACAATTGTACCCTTCAACACGTCCCTGAGAAAATGAATCCTGTTGCCAATGCCCTGTCGAGAAACATATTGGGCACCATTCACCTGGGATTGGATTACAATGCTTTGACAGTAACTCAACGAAAAGATCTAGAGTACCAAACACATAGGACATCTTGCACATCCCTCCGTTGAGAGGATATCCTTCTTAATGACTCCAGCGACACTCTCCTCTGTGACGTAAGTACTATTTGATCTAGATCTTTGATACCTACTCCCAAGCACTGACAGGTGTTTGATTTCATTCATGTCCTTTCACATCCCTCGCTCCATTCTACTGCACAGCCACATCACAAGGACAGTGTTTCCCGTTTACCGTCATTGACCGCTCCACTCGATAGCCTGAGCCATAACCATGCACACTGCAATGTCCGCCTCATGTACATCTGCCTTTCTCTCAGGGTGGATAGTGAGATTTGGTATCCCTGAGCTTATTACCTCTGACAGGGGTATCACTTTCACCTCTCAATTGTGAACATCATAGGCGAATCTCCTAGGAATCACTCTACAGCAGACAACTTCCTACAACCCTGCTGCTAACGGTGGGGTTGATCATTTTCACTGCACCCTCAAAGCAGCTTGGATTTCCACTGCAAGACCTCCAACTGGGTTTCCCAGCTTCCCAGGGTCCTCCTGGGACTAAGGACCACTCCTAAAAATGCACTGGATGTCTTGGCAGGTGAATTGGTATATGGTGATCAGTTGGTTGCCCCTGCCGAGTTTTTTCTGTCTGCAACCTCCTTCGACAATCTCCAGCGCCTATGTTATGTTTTGGGAAAATTTACTTTATGCTGCCATACTACCAAGCCCCCAGCTGAGCAACACATACCAGCAGATATGCACTCATCAATGTACGTTTTCCTGCTCAAAGACACTAGCAAGCAACTGCTAACGCCCTTTTACACTGGACCTTTTCTTGTGACCTGTTGAACAACGAAGGCGTTCTTATTGAACATTTGTGGCAAAGAGGACGGGGTCTCCATTGATCACCCTTAAACCTGCATATCTCCTGCAAGATAATCCACCTACAGTACGCTTCTCAAAAGATGGGCACCCTATTTCCTATGTCTGTTATTTTTAGGAGGGGAGCCATATACCGCAAGTGTTTCATACACGCTCGTACACTGTAATGGTTTTGATTTTCTATGTTATCACTTCCTCTTCCCTGAACTGCTAATAGACCATCCTGTGTTTTCACAAGCTTTATCATGTTTGAATTTTGGAGACATTCTTCCTCGGAAGTCGCTGTATATAAACTGGATTGTTTAATAAAGTTTAGTTGCATTCATCTCGCCTTTCAGTTATCATTTAACAGGCTAACTCGCACATAACGAAGACCCTTTATGTCAATAGGCGTAGGAGAAAATGATGATGTTGACTATATATATGTATATATGTTGGTCGTATTGTTTAGCGATAGATGATAGTTTACAATTATTAATTGAAGAGGAATATACACTAAAATATATAATTAAAAGATGGGAAATGTTTGGTTTGAAATGACATAGTCTTTTGCATGATACAAGGAAAATGAAAATACCATTAAGAAAAAGAAACCTTTAATGCAATATTAATACAATTAACATTAATACATGCACAGTCTATATTCAATTAAAGCTGAAAGTATAGATAGGAGCAGAATTGTATTAGTATTATGATACAATTGCATAATATTGAAGCAAAATTAATTATGAAATTATAAAATTCGTTTTTTTTTTTCTAATGGGAAAATGGGAAGACATACAGCTTTTACATCAGAAATTCAATTTTTTTGCCAAATTTACCAAATACTGTAATAAAAATTTATTCATTTGTAATATTTTCAATACATAATCTCATTAAAAAGTAAATATTTTTTTGGTTATGTTGATTGCATATATGACGGTAATTTTATTTGTAGTTATGAATTCCATTTAGAAATTTTTTTTTTCAGACTATCAAATGCTGTATGAAGAAAATTAGGTAATAAATCTAAAAAACCCTGAAATTAAAAAGCAAAACATTGCCCGCTGTTACAAAAAGAGATTACCCATTTTAAATCTTATGATAACTGTTCAATTATTTTAAAGGAGCTTAGTGGAATCTTCATTTCAGGAACAGGAAACATCCACATCTTTTAGATCAAAAAAAAGTTTTAGAACCTTGTAAGACTAAAAAGGACATATTTTCCAATGAAAGACTTCCGAACCTTACAAGAATTTTGAACAGTACATTTCTTGAATAGCCTCAGTTTTTCTTAGCTCCTGAGAAATCCAGATTTGGGGCGGGCCTTCCAGGTACTCCCCGGGGACCAGGAAGTCCTCTGTTCCCAGGAAGTCCAACCCCTGGTTCACCTTTCTTCCCCTGGGTTCCTTTCTGCCCTTTGATACAGTCTCCTTTCTCTCCCTTGACACCTGTTGGACCAGAGGGACCGCTTGGCCCTTGAGGACCCCTTACTCCTTCTCTGGTCATTACAGTGTCTGGTCCAGGATCCCCTGCGTCACCTTGAGGTCCTGTAACACCTTGAGAACCAGGAAATCCTTGTGGTCCCTGTGGTCCTTTCACCCCTGAGGAAAAACACTGGACTTTAAAGAGTGATGTGGATAATCTACCCTCCTGAAGCTGATTATTATTATTATTATTATTATCATCAATATTATTATTATTATTATTATTATTATTATTATTGTTGTTGTTGTTGTTGTTGTTGTTGTTGTTGTTGTTGTTGTTATCTAAGCTGCAACATTAGTTATAAAATCAGGCTACTGTACGCCCAAGGGCTCCAACAGGGAAAAATAGCGCAGTTAGGAAAAAATATAGGGAAATGAATAAACAGTATATGAGAAAAAATGAATAGAAAATATAAGTTATCTCAAAACCAATAATAACGTTAAAATAGATGTCAAATATAAACTATGAAGATAGACATATGTCAGCCTGTTCAACATAGAAATATTCCCTGGAAATTCGAGTTTCTGAAGTTCAACCATCTGATCATAGTTGGAATAAAACATGTAGAATAATGGGTAGTATTGATGCAAGACTGTTAGAACTAACTGTATACCTAGTACTAAGTACATGATATATAAGTTATTAGAAAAATATGAATATAAGACAATTACTGTACATTTAGTGGAGTCGTAGCATTTGACATGTTTCAGGAAAAAAAAACTTGTTTTTTTTATATAATAACATATCTCTTGTTATTCTAGTGAACTTTTTTAATGCTTCAAATACTGATAAAAGAGGCAGCTTGGCTTACTCATAAATTTCATAGGATATTGCTTTTTAGATCAATTTTTCGTTATTACAAAGGTTTATTAATATATTGAGGAATATAATTTTTCTTATATTTCAGTGCCACAGCGTAAAGGGAATTACATATAACAGTAGGGATATATTTCATTCGAGAAAGTATATGTATCCTGTTTAATCTTCCCATATAAAATTGGTTTTGTTACTGATCTAGTAATTTTGATATATAAATCCCTTAATATATAGCAATCATCAGGAAAGGTTTGAATTAGATATAAAGGTTTCCATTATCAGAAGCAGATTTACTATTCATGCAAGGCGCAAGGCTACTAATATTTATGCTGATTTTATACTACGCAAAATCTTGCGTGAGTTTACAGCTACCTGGTTTCAAAATCGCTTATAATAATGCTTAAAATAGAATTTGAGAACAGTTGCAAGAAATGTGCGGTATTAACATAAAAACTTATCATATAAAGGCAATAGATTAAAGTTCCAGGTAAACAGATGGCCATGACAAAAGTAATTACTTAATAAAAAAAAGGAGAGAAAATAACATGAACGCAATTTAAATCTTAGTCACTTATCTGAACCTATTTAAGTTTTTAGACTAATTTGATATGATCTAAATAAACCTACGCTATGGCTGACCAAAAGGCTCCAAACTAGACTAAAATAGTTATGTTTTAAGCCTTACCGGAATTAACCCAGGCTCCCAGCTGCTTCACAGCCGTGGCAATCAATTCCACTTTACTTTGAAGGTCGTCGATCCCTCTCACCTGGTCTTCGAAAAGAGTGATCTGTGCTGCGATAGCCGCCAAGTCAGAGCAAGAACAACCAGTATAACCAGCCTGAAAGAAGTTGATAGAATACAGTACAGCAGCTACAGGGATTTGTCATCTTTTGACTAGTTGAAACAGACATGATGCTGTTTTGTGTTTGTGCATATGTTAACTAAGGTAAGGCCCCACCGGACCCGGCGAGCATGAAGGTTGTAGAGCAGATGTTCTCATGTCAATTTGAAACGTTTTGTATCTTATGTGGGTGTCCAAGACGTGCGGGAATGCTTTCACCCTTTGCAATTGCCGCTGGGCTATGTAATATGTGCTTTAAAATGCCGCGGCGGTTCCCACCGTCTTTGCCCAAGCCCAAGCCTAAGACCACACAATTTTCCATCAGATGCCATAGTTGCACAAAAGGAAAACGTTGACTGTTGAGTGTGATGAGTTGGAGGGTGGCTCTTCTGGTGTGGCAGTGTGTTGCTTTGTCGCTGCTTTGCCGCCCAAGTTGTGCCTCCACCTCGACGTTTGCCGCGTCTGGTGTGGCCTTATCCTAGCCTAAGAAGTATAGCTGTTTCAGTAATAAATGTACTGGATATTAAACAGCATCTTGCCTGGTTCATCTATAGTCAAAAGATAAAGAATGAATAACTAACAACCATTTGAATGAACTAATACTGATGGTATTACGTCTTGTTAATATTTCAATCTGGGAACGAAATATTAATTACTTGCCCTAGGAAAACGATAGAAGATATAAAGGAGGCTGTTCAATGTCTTATTAAAATCAACTTTTGCGGATAAATAAAAAAGTTTACTTATACAATTTTCTCTGAAACAGTCGATCAATTCAAATAAACATAAAACCAATATGTCCTGCTGTAAGATAATATTCAAATTTCTTATCAATAATAACAAAGTATTCCTTATGTCATTGGAAGGTAGGTAGGTTGGCCAGGGAACCAGCCACCCGTTGAGAAACTACCGCTGGAGAGTTATGGGGTCTTTCGACTGGCCATACAGTACTACATTGGATCCTTCTCTCTGGTTAGCGAATAGTCTGGCCTGTTCTGTACTTATTCTCCTCTGTCCTCATACACCTGACAACACTGAGATAAACAAACAATTCTTCTTCACCCAAGGGGTTACTGCACTGTAATTGTTCAGTGACCACTTTCCTTTTGTTAAGGATAGAAAAGACTCTTTAGCTATGGTCAGCAACTTTTTTTATTAGAAGGACACTCCAAAATCTAACCATTGTTCTCTAGTCTTGGGTAGTGTCTTAGCCTCTGTACCATGGTCTTCCACTGTCTTGGGTTAGAGTTCTCTTGCTTGAGGGTACACTTGGACACGCTGTTTTGTCTTGCTTCTTTTACTCTTGTTTTGTTAAAGTTTTTATAGTTTATAAAGGAGATATTTATTCTATTGTTACTCTTCTTGAGAATTTTATTTTTCCTTGTTTCCTTTCCTCACTAAGCTATTCTCCCTGTTGGAGCCCCTGGGTTTATAGCATCCTGTTTTTCCAATAGGGTTGTAGCTTAGCAAGAAATAGTAATAACAATAATGATGAGATTATTTTAGTCATTTGGGTTTAGTGTTCAAGGAAGCTATAACGTATTATATATAAAACTCATAGAATATTAAGAAAGTAAATAAGAACCCGATTGTCCAGACGCCAGATATTGTATAAAATACTGATATAGTTCCATGAAATTTTATTTCTCAGATGTTATTGAAATACCAAACGTATATTACATTGATATGATCGATCCCGCTATAACAAATACAGTAGGATGTAAAATATAATAACGACTTTATTAAGTACAAGCTTCAAACGTATTCAGCATAACGACGAAATACACGACTGTAATGAACTAAAACGTAAAATAAATACTACAACAGCACATTACAAGACTAATGCTGGATAATTTTGCAGCCCAGAATGTACACAACGTCCCCACAAAGAGACCACTCGTGCACCATCATTCCATTATCCAATTATTACTGACCACAGCCTAATTCAAAGGGATGCACTATGCAGGGTACGAACATGCTATAAAAGATATGCAAACCTTCCCGGCTCGAAATTACATTACTATGAACATTATCCACCAAAATGGCCGATGGCAGTAAAATCATGTGAAATACATTGAACTAATGATAGTGCCCATAATAGACAATTATTTATCAAAAGCTATAACTAATAGGAAAATTACATTCTAGCAATTTAATACGAACCTATAAATTTGGCATACATATACACATGTACATATATATCTAACTATCTATCTATCTATCTATCTATTTATCTAT